>NW_020954556.1:45634059-45645622 GCF_900497805.2 Vombatus ursinus | reverse complement strand
ACACACACACACACACACACACACACACACACACACACACACACACAAAATACATGTTTCCCAGACTATAACAAGCAGTTGGACAGGCTTCTGGTCAAAATAGTTTCAAATTCAATTCAAATTAGTCAAATTAGAATTGTGATCAGCCTCAATGGTAAAAGCCACAAAAATACCATCACAGATCTTCCGGAACACCCACTACGGGGCTGCTTGGAAAGGCGAGGGGGAAGAAGGCCGAGAGCTTGGTAGCTGAGGTGACGTATAAGGAGTGTGCCCAGTGTTAGGCTCTGCTCTCATTCTACCCCACACTCAGACTCCTGGACACAGTATTCCAACTGTTTTATCCACAAGTTCAAAGACAAGTTCAGGGGCATGGGGTTGCCTGTTTTGTTTTGTTTGTTTTGTTTTCTAAATTCAATAGCAAGTATATAAAAGCATTGTCAGTAGAGACTAGCTTGTTAGATTCTTCAAGAAAAAGACAGGACCAGAGGCGATTTATTGCATGAGGCTGCTATGAGTAAGTTTGTTCTTTATGCTTATTTTTGCTCTTTGGATCCCTAAGTTCCTGGCAGGCCATGATAGTGAATCCTGGTTTGTTCTCATCTCATCCAAATGTGAAACCTCCAGTCTTCCAAGCAGAACTAGGAAGAGCCGCACCCCCACCTATGCCACGAAGGTAGTAATAAATAACAGTTGTTTGTGGGGCTTTGGACATGTCGAATAGCACAGCATCAGCATTGTGGGTAGAGGTGGGGGAGGTGGGGAAAGTGAGTAACTTAAGTAGTGAAAACAAAGGTTGCTGAGTGTTCCTGCCAAATGCTAACATTTCTTTGAAAGCATCTAGAGTCTTAAATGGGAAATGATTTGTCCAAAAATTATTAAGACTACTGAGGGCTATAGATAAAATAATTTATAACCTAATCTGGGGCACAGTTCATCCAGTCAGTCAACAAGCATTTATTAAGTGCTTACTATGTGCCCAGCACTGGGGAAGCAAAGAGAAGGAAAAAACATGGTTCCTGCCCTCAAGGAGCTCACATTCTAATAGGTGAGATAAAACATAGACAATTATGTACATTCAAAATATATCCAGTGTAAATAGAAGGTAATTCCAAAGAGGAGGCATTAGTACTGTTAAATATGGTATATGCTATTGATCTGTTCAAGAGAGTTCTACAGAATCCCAGTCCTGTGTCTCAGTCACAGTTCTTGTCTTCCTTGCACTAGCCAATAAGGAAGCACCCCAGGCAAGACTGGAATATATAAACATTATGAATCTAAATATAAACATAAATAAACTGCAGGGTTACATCCTCTCAATCACTCATCTTCTATTGATGTTGGATAACATAACATAACATAACACAACACAACATAATATAGCACAGCACAACATAACATAACATAACATAACATAACATAACATAACATAACATAACATAACATAACATAACATCTCACCACCAGTGAGTTGTTCAAAATTAGCTCAATATTTCTATCCCTGTTGACAATGATAATTGATGAAGATGAAGAGAAGAGGAGGACAAGTAAGAGAAGAAAGGAGAAGAAAGAGAAGGAGGGAAACAGGCTATAACCTCAGGGAACACGCTATCGATGGCAACTCCTACCTTCAAGGGGCCATATCTACCATAATGCCTCGCACAAATGATTCTGAAATTTCATACCATATTCAATAGGAACAAGATAGGTAAAAGGCAAGTGAGAAGAACATCAGTGTGTATTTTTACTTTTTTAATTGTGAATTGAAGAATAATCAACAAACATGAATATTTCAATATACAAATAAGAATAAGAAAAATTTATATAAAAATTGACCTGTTATGTACAGTTTGGTTAGTCAGTCAGTCGACAATCATTTATTATACACTTATTATGTGTCAAGCATTGTGCTAATTGCTTGGGATATAAAGAAAAGCAAAAAACATGGTCCCTGCCCCCAAGGAGCTCACATTCTAAAAGGGTTTTTTTTGTCTAAGAAGTTTACACATGTACAACCTAATATGGTAGCAATAAAATTACTGTGTTCTTTTCTGCACATATTTTTGTTTTCTGTACACTAAAATAATTTATTTATGCTCCTTTTTGTCATATTAATTACTACCCACTGACTTACCACCCAATTCCACATCAAATAGAAGCCTTGTCTTGGGGAAAAAATAGATGATAGTCAAACAAAACAAATAAATGCATTGGCCATGTATTGGAATGCACATTTCATTCTGCACTTGTAGTCCATCACGTCTCTAGTAAGAGGTGGCAGGGAAGCCCTATAACCAACAATAGTACTATATGCTAAGAAGATAAACTCATGTGAGGAAATATGTTGAAGAGCATTTGGGTAGAGATCAATGGAAGAAAACCCCCCAAAAGGGATACTGTCATCAAAGTGTGCTGCAGAGTGATTGTATAGACAGAGAGAGGAACTAGGTGAGTATCACAACCCTGGCACAGAGGCATAGAGTGAGGAGGGATCTCAATTATCAACTTGACAATGATAAATTTGGCCTTCAGAAGGTAGAAGAAATAACCAGGAAAAATTCAGTTCTGGATATGATTCTCAACAAAAAGCAGGAAATTGTTGCTAGAGTGGAAACGATGGGAACTTTGGAGAGAAATTAGCACTTCATTTTTGAATTTCTGATAGAGAAGGAGAGAAAAGTCAGGGAAAACAAATTTCAAAAGATTCAGATAAAGGATAGGTAGGCTGCTATGTGCTAAACGTATATAGAGGAAGTAAGCCCAGAAGAGATGGGCAGGTCTCAAAAATGAAATTGTGTGGACACAAAGAAAAATAATTCTGGTATAAGGAGGAAAAGGGGGTAGTTGTCTAAAAAGACCAAATAAGGATACTCAGGGAGCTTACTGACCAACAGTTTTTGTATTTTTTAAGCTCTCTTAAATTGTGATTTCAGTAAACAAAAAACAGCTTTTTCTTCCTCCTTCTACCTTATCCCAACCATTGAAAATAAAAGAAAAAGAAATCTTTTTAAATAAATATATATCATCTAACAAAACAAATTCTGACAAAAATAGTCTCTCCTACATATTGGTCTATCACCCATCTGTCACGAGGTGGGAAGCATTCTTCATTATCATTCCATGAATTATGGTTGATTATTATATTAATGAGAGTCCTGAAGTTTTTCAAAGTAGTTTTTCTTTGTAGTATTGCTGATGTTGTGTAAATTGTTCTCGTGGGGGTATTAGTGAAAGGATGATCAATATTAGGGAGAATAGCGAGGGACGAGGTGTCTTCTGGAGGGTGCCAGGTCTCAGTGAGTGCCAGATGATGGAAGAATTGAGAAATGAAGAGGTTTAAGATGAAAGGAAGCTTATTCATTATGGAGTAGGCATTCCAGATGATATTACAGAAGTGGGCAGATCTGGAATAGAACATTAGAAGAGAGGTATGAGAATGAGGGAGTGGACAGCACAGGGATGAGAAAAGTAGGAGGAACTAGGAGTGTGCTAACCACTAGGGAATGAATCTAGACAGAGTGACAAGGAGGTCTACTAGAAAAGTCAGATTGTTAAAAGGTTCAAGGCCTACATCCTGCTGTGTTGCTGTAAACTGAGGCAAGGCTAAGGGAGTTGTGATCACTGGGGAGTTAGTAGATGGTTTCTTATAGCCTTGTCTCTCAAGCTATGCCATGCCTACTGGCCAATCCAGAAATCTAGCAAAGAGGTGGTATATTTATAAAAATTGATAAAATGAATTTTATAAAAATGTCAAAGAGTAGAGCCAAAGACAGACGCCTGGGGCACTCCACTAAAAACCTCATTCCATTTTCATCATTGAGCCTTTAATGACTATCTGATCAGGGGCAGCTAGGTGGTGCCTTGGAGTCAGGAGGACCTAAGTTCAAATTAGGCCTCAGACACTTGATACTAGCTGTGTGACCCTGGGCAAGTCACTTAACCCTGATTGCCTCACCAAAAAGTAAAACAAAACAAAAAACAAAACAAAACACAACAAAAAATAACTATCTGACCATTCAAACCATTCTGAAACTCCTTAGCTGTTGTATCATCTAGCCCACATTTCTCCTTTACGTCCACAAGAACATAATAAGAGGCTCTGTCAAAAGTGTTCCCAAAGTCTAGGTTTAATTATATCTACAGCATTTCCCTGATCCACCAGTCTAAGAACCCTGTCCAAAAATGAAATTAGGATAATCTGACTCAACTCCACATGATCATAGATTTAGAGCTAGAAGGTACCTTCAAAGTCCATTAGTCCAATCTCTAAATTGTAAATTGTAAATTGTAAAGGAAACTGAGACCCAGAGAAGTCAAGTGACTTGTACAAAGCCACACAGGCGGTAAACAGCAGAGTCAAGAATTGCAACATACTTAATTGGTTCACTGGTCATGGTGGGAGAGAGAGAATACATCTGACCCCCCATTACTACTTCCAGACTTTCTCTTTACCGCCATAATTGAGCAACCTCTCCCCTTCTGGAGTTCATTCAATCCACATTTAGTACCCAATCCAACTTCTGGTTGCTATTATCTACCAAGTCCTAAGACAGTCTCCCTTCTTTCTTAATGAGCCAGTGCATGGCTCACAGGCTTCACCTCCTTTCTAACTCCTTCCCTAATTCTAAGGGACTTCTAAATACACATTGAGCTTCCTCAAATACTCTAACTTCCCTGTTCTTCAATCTACTAAATTCCCATGACCTACTACCCCACTCTATCTCAGCTATACAGAGAGATGGTCATAACCTTTGGCCTTACCATCATCCACAAGTATTTTACTTTCATATTCAAGAACTCTGAATTTCTTCTGACCATAATCTTTCATTTTCTGACCTTATGCTTCATATCTCTTAAATCTACTCTTCATCCTCACCATTACCTCCAATCCCTTTCCCCTCAGTACCAGCCCATCTGCTCCGGCTACACTCTCCTCCTCTCTTCCCAACATAGACCCCTTGTTGAACCAAGCCCCAAATCTGAATGACTTTTGTCATCTACTTCCTTTGCTCAGCACTCATGGGCTGCTCAATGGAAGTGAAGGAAATTACGAAACCATGCTGAACATATTTGCCAAAAATGTATGCTACTAATCTAAACTGGGCCCTCCCTACAGCAAGGCAACCCCCCTTCTGCTCCTTTGATTCCCTATCCTACTCACTAAGCTAACTATGACAAGTTTTTTTTCTTTCCTCAAGCCTCCCATGCCACCCTCTTCCTCCATGCTTTTTCCTGAAGATCTTATTTCGTTTATGGAGGGCTCCTTCTCCTTTCCTTTGCATCTCACATACCTCTGACTTTACTCCCCTACTCTTTTTTTTGGGGGGGGAGCTAGACAATGGGGCTAAGTGACTTGCCCAGGGTCACACAGCTAGTAAGTATCAATTGTCTGTTCTGAGACTGGATTTGAATTCAGGTCCTCCTGACTCCAGGGCCAGTGCTCTATCCACTGTGTCACCTAGCTGCCCCCCTACTCTCCTTTTCCACTCCAGTCTCTGATGATAAAGTAGCCCTTGGAATTGTCATAATAGCTACTCTACATGTACTCTTGATTCCCATCCTCTTTTATCTTCTCTAACAAATTGCTCTTATTGCAATGTCTACTCTTTCTTTAATTTTCAGGCTCTTCCTATCTGTTGGCAACTTCCCTTCTCCCTACAAACATACCTAAGTCTCCCTCATTCTTTTTTTTTTTTTTTTAGGCAATCAGGGTTAAGTGACTTACCCAGGTCACATAGCTAGTAAGTATCTAAGATCACATTTGAACTCAGGTCCTCCTGACTCCAGAACTGTTGCTCTATCCACCAGTCTCCCCTATTCTTAAAAAAGACTCTCACTATATACTACCATGGCCACCTTCAGTAGGCCTATATCTCTTTTCCCCTTCTGATCTAAACTCCTTGAAAAAGTTGTAGACACTAGATGCCTCTACTTCCTTTTCCTCATTGGATACCAAACCTTCTTCGATCTGTCTTCTAACTTCATCATTTAATTGAAGCTAAGATATTTTCTCCAAGATTATTAATGATCCTTAGTTATCAAGCCTTGAGATTTCCTCTCAATCTTCATTCTTTTTGACCTATCTATAGCATTTGACTTAAGGCAGGGAGATCAATTAGAAGACTTTTAATTATATAAAGATAATTAATACTTCAATGGTCCTATGATGTCATCAATATGAATATTTCCTCCCATGTGTGTAAATCACAAGTCAGCCTCCAAAGAAGATTTACCTATTAATTGGAGGTCTTCCCCTAAATCTCTCAACATTATGTAGCTATCAATGCAGCACCTGAGTTGTCCATCTGTCATTCTCTTCCCTTGCTACACAAATTTTCTGCTTATACACCTCTTAGAGGGCCTGTGTTTAAGACCTGCCTTGACACATACTAGCTGTGTGACCACGGATAATTCAATTAACTGGCTTCAGAATCAAGAAGATATTGTTTCCAGTCCCATCTATGACATGGATAGTTCTAGAGAATTCACTTAAACTCTCAGTGTGCCAGAGCAATTCTCTGCCTAAATTTGGAGAACAGTAGCTGATAACTACTAGGGCAGATGGGTGGTACATTGGATAGACTAATGGGCCTGGAGTCAGGAAAACTCATCTTCCTGAGTTCAAATCTGGCCTCAGACACTTACTAACTGTGTGACTCTGGACAAGTCACAGCTAGATTTCCCCCACCCACTCAATATGCAATGCTTCTGTGCTCTGAACACATGGCAAGCTTTTTGTATTAATAGAAATGATAACTGACACTGACATAAAGCTTCACACACCTTACATTCTGTGGGTCTCATAGTTATCATAATGACCTACTGTGGCAGTAACAGAAGATATTATCTTCACTTTATAGATGAGGAAAGTGAAGCTAATCAAGTTTAACTGACTCTTCCAAGGTCACATATCAAATGAGTGGCCAAGGTGAGACTAGACTCTAGATTTTCTGATTACAAATCCAATGAAGCAAACTCTTAAGCTCGAGTTCCACTGGCCATTTTGGGAAAAAGCCAAAACGCACCCATGTTTCTTGCTGAATGAACATTTTGCGGTGAAGCCACCTTCCACTTCAGTGTCTTCACCTACTCAAGGAACTGAAATGAAATTGAAGTATACAAATATGCACCCTGGTTGTCCTAAAAGGCACAGCTTGAATGCCATTGACTGATTGTTTCTCCTCTAATTAAAATATAACTCAGTAGTTCTCAAGCTTGTTGGTCATGTCACCGAATTCTTCATTGTGAGGAATCTTAGCCCACTGATCATTTCAGTTGGCAACACCACAGGGGCATTGGGAGATTCATGCATAGGCGGTTTCCCCTCAATGACAGAAGCCCTTTTCATTGGCTTCTTTGTGAGTTCAAGGTCTGACATGTTTTGAGGTTAGGACACATGTATCATAGACAAGTTTTATTTATTTTGCCTTAGTATTGAGCAACCACTGCTAGGACACATGGGGGTTGAGATAGCTGTCCTTCCCCGTAGTGTACCTAGACATGTGGTTTGACTGAGTACAAGGCGAAGGAAAACCCCCTACCTTCCTTTCTCACACGCATTGGCTTGTTAAAACCTGTTGTCCCAGGAACAAGTTGACTTATGGCTCATGTATAGGGCTTCCCTCAAGAGGACAAAGTAGGAAAAGACATACTCAGCATGCAATATGAATCAGATATGGAACCGGTAGCTTATTCCTAAATGCAAAGAAATGTTAAACATGGAAGAATCACATTCTGCATTAACAGAATTAACAAGATCCATGGGATTCAATAACTTAACTTAGAACTTTGGTTATCATCAACTGGGAGACTAATATTGAAACTTCAAAACTTCAATAGAACTTTGGTTATAATCAACTGGTAAACTTATATTTAAACTTCAATTTAAACTTCAAATAAAATGGTTTTTATGGCTACTAATTAGACATTTTATATTTCACCACTGTCTGAACAACTAGACAAGCTTGGGTCAATCTACTTTTAGGTGGTTGACCTCTTGGATGCAGAAGCTTCCCTTCCTATCAGCTGCTGCCACTCTAAAGATAATGCTTCGCAGGTTTCTCCAGACCGTGGGATCTTTTGGTTAGCTAAGTGGTGTAGTGATTAAGAGCACTGGACTTGAAGTCAGGAACACCTGCATTCAAATCCTGTCTCAGACATTTCCTAGCTCTGACTGTGGGTGAATCACTTAACTTCTCTCAGCCTCAGTTTCTTATCTGCAAAATGGGGGGATAAAAATAGTACCTACCTCCCAGGATTATTGTAAGGAGCAAAGAGGATAACAAATATACAGCACTTTGCAAACCTTGAATCAATTTATAAATGCTAAATATTATTATTATTATTATTTTGGATCTTACAAGGTCTCCACTAGTCCTTGACATGTCCACCATGGGGTACTCATTTGCCTAAGATCAGGAAAGAATAAACCCAAAAAGAGCAAATGAAGCCAGGGGCTCCTATGCTCTGCTAGTTAAGTTTACAATACATATGAGGAATAGCGATGGGGTAGGCATTATAATAGGGTACAGAAATCCCGTCCTCTACTCCCATTGGAATCACATGATGACACCTCCAGAACCACAGCCAAAAGACTACTCAAGGTTTATCATATTATATTAAAATGGCAAATCATTTCATTAATGGGTCACCACAAGCAACCCTAAAACTTCCATAAAGTCAACCAGAATCATGAGCAGAATATCTGCTCATGCTCTGTACAACCCATGTTACAATTTACCATACTATTTGTCCCGGGTATGGATAATCAAATCAAATTATTTATATTTTTTCTTTTATCTGCAATAACATAACATCCAAAATTTCATGGCATACCTAGTGAAATTCGAGGTACACTATCGTGACATGGCACGCCCTTTGTGAATCACTTATGTAATTTATAAAAGTTTAAAAAACTACAAAAGGATTTTATACAAAGACCCCCTCATTGATTATTGAATTGAAATGAAATGGATTGTTGATTATTTCCTATTCATTCTGTCTATTTAGCTTGTCTGTACATAGTTGTTTGCATGTTGTCTCTCCAATTAGACTGTGAGCTCCTTTAGAACAAAGCCTGTCTTTTGCCTTTACTTGTATCCCCAGCACTTAGCACAGTGCCTGGCACATAGTAACTGCTTAATAATTGCTTATTGGCTGATTGATTGACTGACTGAGGTGCCAAGTATGTTATTAAGAGTTTTACTCATCTTACCTTACATGCTCACAATACATGCTGAATCCCAACAGAATAGCCAGTATTCAAAACCGTCAATTCACAACCCAACCAGTGCTTCTGAATTGAAGGTAGCTGGTCCCAATAAAGTAGGTAACGATACTTGTGTATTGTCACTCTTTCACTTCTTCTGAGCAGGAACTACAGTTCAGTTACAGCTGTAACACAGCTCAGTTTGCAACTTGGAGGGTTGGGATGAATGTTCATATGATTTAGAAGCAAACTCAAACCACTCCAGTTTTTCTTTATCATGTAAAGAAGCTTCAGCCCAGGAAAAACTACATGATGACATAGTTGAGAGATGCTTCAGGCACCAGAAAAGAGCTCCTGAGTATAAGCTATTAGCTTCTGATAGATACCAAAGGGAAATGTACCATTTTCTCTTTGGCTGAGTGGGTTTTCTCATTGCTGACTTGTAAACTCTATGCTATTTCTGAGTTACCAACTGGGAAATTAACGAAAGCAAAACTGGATTGGTTTCTCTCTTCCTAACATAGACAGGTACCTTATTTAAGATCATTTAAACTTGAAAGTGATTTCCTAGCAAAATCATGTTGTGCCTACTATTGAATGTATGGATAATGTATCCACTTTGTCTTTTTGTTTATATCTGATGTTGGAGGCATGACAATTTTTTAAAAAGCCCAACAGCAAGTTTTTCTTAAAATATTCTTCTTTGATTCCAAAGGGCTATAAGAAGTGACTTTGGTTTAAAATGTCAGTTAGCAAACATTCATTTTCCATGAATTTTGAGGCAAAGTTTCATGAAGCAGGTAAATAAATCACTCCCATTTTATGTATTAGAATGTTTTTGACATACTCAGATTTCATATAATTTTGCTATTTATCATCATGCAAGCCAGACAAATAAATACTCCTATTGTACCTCATAACTCAAGTCTTAGCTTTCACGAGGCTGGAGTGGGGCTGAAAAGGATATTTATCTTGAAAACTATCAAGGAAAGCCAGACAGAAAGGTGGCATAAAAATGAAATGAACTATGGTGAAAGGGCCAGCTACTCTCCTAGTATCCTCTGCATCATCTCAGCTATCTAACCAGAGGAAAGATTTAGAGCCATAAATGGTATTCTGGGATAGAAAGAAATGATGTTGGATGATTTGAGGAAAGGATCAATCTATTCTGTTTTTCAGTCAAGACAGAAGGAAGGAAAAAGGAGCTATTTGGCAAAACACTTTCACTGGTCATGGTCTCCCTTCCAAAAATAACCCCCTCACTACCTAGTGACTACCACTATCACCACATAAACAAGAAGTAACTAGGTGATTCAGTGGAAAGATTGTTGGACTTGGAGACAGGAAGACCTAAATTCAAATCCTGCCTCAGACTCTGATTAGTTGTATAGTTATGGGCAAATCACTTAATCTCTGCTTTCTTCATCTGTAAAATGGAGATAAGAGTGGCATTCATTCCCCAGAGTTGTTATGGGGATCAAATGACATAACACACATAAAGCAATTCCCCAACCTGAAAGCGCTATATAAATGCTAGCTATTGTTATCAGATAAATAAATTGCAAAGGGAAATGGTTTATTGTTGCTCCATTTCTAGGGAGGGCAAGAAGGCACAACAAAGGAAGAAAAGAAGAGCCTACATTACTTCCTGAATCTTCTGAGACTTGTTCCAAATATTTCCATTTCCTATATTGTTACAGCTGCCTCTTCCTGGGTCTCAGAGTATGGAAGCAGATTGTGCTCCAGAACGTGCTCTATCTCTGACAGTAATAGCAGTCACATACTGTCACACATTAGTCTGTTTCCTATGTGGAAGTTCTGTCTCCCCAAATAGATTGTAAGCTCCTGCTGGCAAGGACCCTGATGTCTTACTCCCCACTCTCCATGTTTCTTGGCTCACCCTGTTGCTGCCAACCTGGAATTTCCTCTTCTTTCTCCTCTCATTCCCAATCCCATCTGTCCTGCCCAGCCCACCTCAAGGCCCAACCCCTTTATGAAAACTCCCTAATCCCTAGAGCCCAAAGAGATCTCATAGGATTATAGATTTATATATAATCTAGGAGGGACCTTGGAGGTTAACAAGTCCAATCCCCTATTTTAAAAAAAAAAAAATTTTATTTTTCCCCAATTGAACATAAAAACAATTTTTAATATTTGTTGTTGTTTGTGTAAGTTTTGAGTTCCTAATTCTCCCTCTCCTTACCTCCCTGAAATGGTAAGCAATCTGATATAGATTATACATGTGCAATCATGTAAAACATTTCCATATGGGCCATTTTGTGCAAGAAAACTTGAACAAAAAAGAAAGAAGGAAAGGAAAGGAAAGGAAAGGAAAGGAAAGGAAAGGAAAGGAAA
>NW_020954556.1:45569870-45634049 GCF_900497805.2 Vombatus ursinus | reverse complement strand
AAAGGAAAGGAAAGGAAAGGAAAGGAAAGGAAAGGAAAGGAAAGGAAGGGAAGGGAAAAAGGGTATGCTTCAGTTTGTATTCAGACAACATTAGCTCTTTCTCTGAGGTGGATAGCATTTTTCATCATGAGTCCTTTGGGATTGTCTTGGATCAATGTATTGCTGAAAATAACTGAGTCATTCTACAATATTTATCCTACAATATTACTGTTACTGTGTATAGTGTTCTCCTGGTTCTACTCACTTCGATTTGTATCCATTTATGTAAGTCTTTCCAGGTTTTTCTGAAATAATCCTGCTCATCATTCTTACAGCACAATAATATTCTGTTATAATCACATATCACAAATTGTTCAGCTATTTCCCAATTGATGGGCATCCCCTCAATTTCCAATTCTTTGCCACCACAAAAAGAGCTGCTATAAATATTTTGGTACACATATGTCCTTTCCCCTTTTCTTTGATCTCTTTGGAATACAGGCTTAATAGCAGCATTGCTGAATCAAAGAGTATGCAGTTTTATAGCCATTTGCATTTAATTCAAAATTGCTTTGCAGAATGGTTGGATCAGTTTACAACTCCACCAACAGTGCATTAGTGTCTCAATTTTCCTACATTCCCTCCAATATTTGCCATTTTCTTTTTCTGTCATATTAATCAATCTGATGCAACTCCTTGATTTTAAAGATGGGGAAACTGAGGCCTGACTTGCTAATCACACATGTAGTAAATAGTAGAGCATGATTTGAACCTAGGTCCTACATCTAAAACCAATGATTTTGCACCATCATCTATGGCCTCCCAGAGTACTTCATCCTGTATCTATCTTATCTTAAACCCCATAGTTTTTGGCATGTAAGCATTCTCTAATTATTTCATGCTAGCTCTCCCCTCCTCCAACTCTGGGAATGTGCCATTCATGTTGTCATCAGAAAAACCCACAAGTGCAAATCTAGATGAGGGAGGGCTAAACATCAGAGGAGATGCTAAGACGAAACATTTGATTTATGGTTTTTCTGGAAGGACTGATATGACTTAGAGAGATACTTTGGGTAAGCTTGTGCTTATATTGGACCAAGGCGCTGCCTTCCTGTTTGGGAACCATTAGTTTGTGGAAAAGGCAGAATAGAAATTAGGTGGTAGAGGGGAAAGTTTTGCTGGAACCCAATTTAGTGAGCATAATTTTGTTGATGTTACAAAGGTCAAGGTTGGTGTCTCTGCTTAGAAGGGAGAAACAGGATACAAGGGATGCCTGGGCGATACTGTTTATATGTCCTATTTCCCCGAAGGACTCTTTTTTTGGGTAGTGACCACATAGGCATAGAATCTTTTTGAAGAGAAGTTGATGTTTATTTCAGCTGACCTAGTTTGAGGGACATTCTGGGATCCTGGACTGGAAGGAGCCATGTGTATAACAGGTTGTAGGATTAATTATGGGTGGATTTGGTATGGATGTTCAGTGCTACAGCACAGCCACTCGTCTGAATCAGTTACCTTAAGCATGATGACTCCAAAAATGCCTCATTTATGGAGGGGCTTAAAATAAAATTATCTAATTGAGTAAAACCTCCTTATAACACAAGTGTCCGAAGATAGTACTAAGGACCATGTCACAAGTTAACTGTGTTGTGTCTGACTTCAAGGTTAGCCTTATTTTTCCCTGTTGGTCACATGTGGAGTGATTTCAAAGGGACCATAAATGGCCTTTGTCACACACACACATACACACACACATACACACACACATACACACACACCTCCCTTTTATACTGGTCAGTACACCTGAAATTCTTTTAAAAAAAGCCAGGGCTTTTTATTATTCTACAATAAGATATAAAGCTTTCAATACAAAGATTTCAGGGAGAGATCACACAGTGATTTATATTCATCCTAACCCTTCATAAGAGCAGATTCCAGTAACAGAGAAGAGTGTAAAAACTACAAGAACACTAGATTCATGAAAGACATGCGAAGGTGGGAAGAAGAGGGAACACCATAAATAGGGGAAAAAAATAATGCCAAAAAGGGAGCTTACATACTCTGAAGACCAACTCCTCCTACTTCACAATTTTGTTGAGGGATAGCTTTAGCCTGCTTCTACTAAATGTAATTGTTTCTTTTGGGACCGAAGGCAGGAATTAATAAGGTATGCATTTAATGTCATAATAAACAAGTTTCATGGTAAGGTTTTTCTGTAATGGTAGTACTCCCTATATGTGGCTAGACAACACAGTTGCTTCCCACTCAAGAGAATGAGAATCACAGATTGAGAACTGGGAGGGACTTTATACAGCGTTCCAAAATTTCTTGAAGAGGAAATTAATGACTTAAATAGTGACTTATCCAAGGTCATTAGGCAGTGAGTAAAGAATAGCCCTCCAGCTTGAAATGAAGCCCATTTTCCATTACTCTCTGCTAAGCTAGGCCCTTTCAAAGCCCAGCCCATCAGATCAAATGGGCAGAGTTATTCACAAGCCTAAAAAAGTTTTTAGGTAAGTGTAACAAATTGCCATGAGCTGGTTGCCCTGCTCAGACCCCCGTTTGGATCTGCCTCCTTGCCACTTTAGCTGACTTTCTTTGGCCCTTGATACTAATTCGATCTCTACCCACAGCACTTTCAGCAGCCTCTGCCTGACAACTTCACTACACTATAGGAACACATGCTTTACCTCTATCCCTTTTAAGATTGTTTTGGCTAACTTGGTATCAAACACCTCAACCCATTATATAAATGCTCTTTTCTTTCTCTTATATTTTTGTATGGGATTGCATTTGAAAAACTATACTGTGGCCCCAAGCTTCTCCATGAAAAAAAAGGCCCATACTTTTTGAATACTAGAATTATTTTGGGGGTGCTCTATGACTGACAATCATGGAATACCACAATCTCCAAGAAATAAAAATTGTGGGTCATCCAAAGGATGACAAAGTATGGTGGCCTTAAATAAGCTGCCATATTACCAATAACAAACTGTATGCATTAAAGGGTGGAAAATATATTATTTAAGAGATATGTGGATAAAAAAGAAGGCAGTTGTGTCAGGGATATCAGATGAACATCTGGCATGCTGGATTGGTATGCATATAATGCTAAGGGGCATAGAGGAAGGTGCCTAGCAGGATGCATGGACCCCATAAGGAAAATTTATGACATGGCATGAATAAGAATTACACAGGATAAGAGAACAAGGACGGCTTACCAGTGGAAAGAGTAAGTACTGACTGACATCAATGAGGTCTAGATTCAATGACATATTAAAGAAGCATTTAGTATACTTCTATTTCTTTTATAGTCCCAGTTTTGGGGCAGCATATAATCATGTGTAATATTCTCTGATAATTTTCTTTATTTCTTCACTATTGGTTGAGATTTCCTACTTATTTTTGTTTTGGTAATTTGGCTTTCTTCTCCTTTTTGACTAATTTATGGCTGTTGAATTTACTCCTTTTTTAAACTTTATTCTTAAATCATTTATTATAACCAATCTGGTTTTATATTAAGGATGCAAGGAGATTCAACATTAGGAAAACAATCAACAAAATTAATCATAATAAAAAGAGAAACATCCCAAACCGCATGATTATCTCAGTAGATGTAAAGGAAGCCTTTGACAAAGTACTGTTTTATTTTACTATTTTATCATTTATGCTAAAATGCCTACAAAATATATTCATAGAGAGATTTTTTTAGCATCATAAAAAGTACCTATTTAAAATCAAAAGACAATATGCAATAAGGACATACTAAAAGAATTCCCAATAAATACAAAAGTAAAGCAAGAATGCCCACTTTCCCACTATTTTAAAAATACAGTTTTAGAAATGGTAGCAATATCAGTGATGAGAAAGAAATTAAATGATGGGCAAAGAGGAGATAAAACTATCCTTGTTTCCTGATGACATGATAGTTTATTTAGAAGATCCTCAGGAATCAACAAAGAAAGTGAGATAAGTAATAATTTCAGCAAAATTCCAGACCACAAAATAAACCACAAAAACATTTCTAACAAAATCCAAGAGGCAATAACAGCAAGAGAAGCAATCTACAAAGCACATACAATATCTGTATATATTTAATTGCAAAGTACTTCTTAAATAAATAAAAAACAACTTAAACAGCTGAGGAATATTTAGTGCTCAGTGTTGGGCTAAGCCAATATAATTACAGAATAAAAATACTGTCATAGCTAATTTTAATGCTAACCAAACTATTAAAGGAATATATTACAGACCTCAATAAAAATAATAACAAAATTCATTTGGAAGAACAAAAGATATAGAATATCAAGGGAAATAATGATAAAGGTAGGAATGAAGAGAACATGGTACTTCCAGAACTCATACTATACTATAAAGTTTCAATCATCAAATCCATTTTGGTATGTTTAAAAATAAAGAAGTTGATCAATGAAACATACTAGACAAGAGAAGATCAGAACTTATCAGACTCAATAATATCATGTTCAATAAGCTCAAAAATATATTACCTAGGAAAGAACTCCCATTTGATAAGAACTTTTGAGAAAACAGTAATCTGACATATTAGGCTTCAACCAATACCTTATGCCACATTCCACAATAAGTTCAAAGTGTATATGTAACCCAAATATTAGGTCTCAAACCACAAAAAAAATGAAAAGAGAAACAGATGGCATAACCTTCACAGTTATGGGTAGAATGTGTTTTAAAGCAAATAAGGGATAGAGGCAATTACAAAAGATAAAACAGATAATTGTGACTAAATGTAACTAAGAAGTTTCTGCACAAACAAAATTAATGCATCTAGAATAAGAAAGGATATGGTGGAATGGAGAAAAAAATTTTACATAAAAATTTTTCAAATAAAGTTTTAATATTCAAGAGAATGAAACAAAGTGCATAAGACTGGAGCCATTCCCTAGTAGATAAATGGTCAAACTGGTTTAAAAATAAACAGTTCTCAAAAGAAGAATTGCAAACTACTAGTAACCATTTGAAATAGTGTTTCAAATTACTACTAATAAAAGAAATGCAAATCAAAATAATCCAGAGGTTCCAAAAACTCCCAACCTGTAGATTGGAAGAGATGACTAAAGACCGGAATAGCCAATATTGTGTGTGTGTGATTTGTCCTTCATTCTCGAAGAGGACAATGACATCAGGGAGATGATGACATGACTTGCAATTGACTTTAATTTGAGAGAGGGAGGGCTATGCAATGTCACCAGCCTCACTTTCTCCTCCAGAGCCACCTGGGTCCAGTGGTCAGATATTCACCAGGCTGACTGGAGATGGCCCAGGTTGCAATGGGAGACCATGACGCTTTTTAGCTAAGGTCTTTTCAAGTTCTCACTTTGAGTGAGGCAACACCCATTCAGTGAATAGGCTTCTTTAAGAAGTGAGTCAAGGGATGGCCCCTTTAGTAAAAAAATAAAAAATAAAAAACAAACAAACAAACAAACAAACTGGGAGGGAAAGATCCTCAGGGTTGCTGGCCAAAAGAGAAACAGTTACTATTTAAATATACTCTGAGTCAGGAGGGCCCCCAAAATGGACCTATTGTTGTCCAATCCAGTAGTTCCAGAGTGAATTGGGTTTAAGGCTTCATTTTTGAGAAGCAAGCTAGCCAGTAAACCCCAAGTTAACTAGGCAGCTTTTAGTCATCATAATTTACCTTACTTTGGGCAGAACACTCTCAGGTAAAGAGAGACAAAAGGGGAGGGGAAGGGAGGAGAGGGGAAGAGAAAGAAGGGGAAGGGGATGAGTTACCCAACTGGAACTGGCCAGCTGGGTCCCCATTCACTTGGACTACTCACAGATTGTGGTTTGTCCTTGAAGGGGTTATAGAAAGATGGGTACACTGATGAATTATTGGTGAAGCTCTGAATTAGTACAACTGTTCTGGAAAGTAGTTTGAATCCCTGAAAATAAAATTACTAAAATACCCAACATCCTGGACTCAGGGATTCCTCTGCTAGGCATGAACTCCAAGGAGATAATTGATAAAAAGGACTCATATACACCAAAATATTTGTAGCAGCATTTTTTATGGTAGCAAAGAATTGGAAACAAAGTAGATGCCTACTGATATGGGAATAGCTAAAAAAAAATTGTGGCACATGAATGTAAAGGAATATTATTGTACTTTAAGATAGTATAAATATGATAAATGGAAAAAGTTATATAAACTAATGCAAAATAAAGTGATCAGAATCAGGTCAATAATATACATAATTAATACAATGTAATGTAATGAAAACAATGTACACAGTAAGTGCATCCATGAATATGGAATATCCAAAATAACAATCTTTATGAATCAATTGAAAAGAAATGTTATAAAAGTAGAAAGTATAAGCACCAAGAGTAGATAGGAGAAGACATCTGCTTCTTATGGAGGTGGAAGGTCCACAGGTGTGAAACATTGTACATATTATCTGATTTTTTAAAAATACATATTGACTAATTTTGTTGATTGTTTTCTTTCTCTTTTCTTTTTTTTTCTTTAAAAATTATTTTCTAGGGGCAGCTAGGTGGAGCAGTGAATAGAGCTCTGGCCTTGGAGTCAGGAGTACCTGAGTTCAAATCCAGCCTTGGGCACTTAACACTTACTAGCTGTGTGACCCTGGGCAAGTCACTTAACCCCCAATCACCTCCCCAGAAAGCAGAAAAAAAAATATTTTCTAAATTGAATGGCTTCCTGAGAGTGGTGATGAGAACAAATTTAGATGATGTAAAAACAAAATATATCAATAAAAATTTATTTCCAAAAAGTTATTTTTCTTACTCATAAATTCAGTGTTGACTTTTTAAAAAATTTTGCTAGCTTCTCCCTTGATCTTATCAAATTCTTCTTTTATGTTTATTTTGGGTACATTATTTTGTTGATTTTTTAAAATTTTAAACTACAAACTACTCATTGTCTCTTTTTCACTTTTGTTTATATGAGTATTTAAGAAAATAAATTATCATCCTAAGGACTACTTAGCTATAACTGTACCATATGTTTTGGCATATTGCATTATTTTCATCATATTTGATATAATTTTTTCTATAAATTAGAATAATAGTAACACCTCACAAGATTTTTGTGAAGATCAAACGATAGAGAAAAAATGATAGAAAACATACAAAATATTGTAAAATTTTAAAGCACTATCTAAATGTCACCTATATACTATTGTTGAAACATTGTTCCTCTCCGCAGAAGAATTGTTTGATGGAACTGTTTGAGAAACAGTTCTAGGACAAATCACTATCCTGATATTATTATTTTATATTTAATGCTCTGCTCCCAATTGCATCAGTGGGTAAAATGAAAATCGGTGAATAAAGGTATTAGGCCTTTATCATAACCTTCTGCAGGCTCATTGGAAGCATCCTTAGTACAACTCCATTCCCAACAAAATTTTCTTCTGCTAGACTCTACATTTTACATGTTTTTCATTACATATAGTCTTATGGTTAAAAGTATTTGGTGTAGTAAGATCTATTTTTAAAATATCGTTCTTAAATCCTTGTGGATAAGTGCTATTTCTGCGTGATTGTAAGTCAGAGGTAAGTCTGTGACAATGCCTTGGCTCCAGTACAATTTATTGTTTGAGTTGTCATGAATATGAAGTCTGTATACACAGTATGAGGGTCTGTCATTCATTATTTATTAGTCCATGAAAGATAGTGAACTTCTGACGTCTTATTCTAGCCATGAGGCCGTGTCCTGCAGATGCTGCATTTTTGCACACTGACTGCAGTCTGTTGCACAGTTTCTAGATTTCCTTGCATGATGTATATTGATCACCAGTTCAGGCTCCTTAAAGATAACCCTTTAGTAATTCTTTTAGGGGAGGAGAAAAGATAATCTGATCATGAATTGACAGCATAATTGCCACTGCAGATAAATCTTCATGATTGAGCAATTTTTTGACACTTCTTTCTTGATATATTGTTGACTGAGTTCATGTAAATGTCACCCATGTAAAAGCTTTTGATTCCATTCTTGAAAATTAGCCATCTCATAGGCTCTAAATGGAGGTGAACCACTTTCAATTTTATTAGACAAATACAAATGGTTGTCCTTATTACCAACTTTTACAATTGTTTGGTGGAAAGATGCCTTCTCGTTCCAAAAGGGTTTATGTATGTTGTTAACGTGTTTATCATGTGCTCTGAGAATGTCTATCAATCTTCTTCTTCCATTTTGGTGAAGAAGTGTAATTTTTCTATAGCTACTTAGGGAAGTGGGCCCTGTGCTTTATTTTTATTGTACTGATTTTTGTTAGAATATTTTCTTGTCGGAAAACTTTTTTTGAAATTTTTATTTTTAGTTCCAAGTTTTCTTTTCCCCTCTACTCTCCTCCCACCCATAGAAAACTTTCCAAATCTCTTATGTTCCGCTTCAGTCTTCCAAAAGCGTATATTAAAACTGATACAGCACAGGTGTTAATTATTTTAAATGCATTTTCCTATTCAACTTTGATTGCATGATACATATTTCTAAACTTATTCAGCCATAGCTTTCTCTTTAATAGTGATACGTTCGATGTTCCTTGCATGAAGAAGATAAAGACATTTTTAGCTATTTCCTTCATCCACTAGATCAATTGGCCTTCAAATCCAAACTCAAAAGTCTTCAGTCCCTACCTTTCTTAGGAATATGTTAAAAATTTTAAAACTTTAGTCCACTTACATTTTTATCTCATTGGAGAAAAAGATTCTCTAAGAATAAGGAGCTGCTTAATGTGTATTTTGGCAGAGCTATATAGCTTGATATAATTCATGTACAACAAATGATTAACAAGATTAAGTGAATAATAATATGTTTTAGTTGAATTCCCTCTTTAATTTGGAAGACATTCTTCTATTTGAGGCAGATGATAATGTACTTAGTGCTAGGCAGAACCATAATGGGCTTAAACTGTCTCCCTGAACAAATGCTATATTTTATTTCAATTATTTTTGACATGACTATGTTAGTAGTATGTTTTCAGTAGAGAACAGTTTTCCATATGGCATCAAATACTGGAGTATTTTCCCATGCTTCAGTCTATTTTATATATTTTCAGGACATGGATAAGATGAGCCACAAGTACAGAAATGAGTCAAAAGTTTTTTGATAATCAATAAAAGCAGTATAAATATTTGAGCATAAAGTATCTGGGAAGATTGAATCTGGTGTTTTCCATCAAAAGCATCTCTCAGTCTCCATTAATCTGTGAACTTTCTTGAACTTACTTGTTCCAAGAAATTTTCTTTAAAACTCTCCTAGAAAATGGTGGTTAGACTCTCTTATGGTTGAGGTCTTTCTACCATCATCTTTGTATATAAAGTTTTCAAATTTAGCATGTAAAGCATCATCTTTGCATGTAAAACATGCATGGAAAGCCTTTCTCAGTGAAACATCATTTTACCTTATTTTGCTGCATTTTCTCTTAATTGGACTGAATAACCTTCCCTTAAAAGCAGGTATTCTTAACCTTTTTTGTGCCATGGACCCCTATGACACTCTGGTGAAACCTATAGATCCTGTCTCAGAATAATGTTTCTAAAAAATTGAAGGAAATTATAAATTTCAGTTCAAAGCTAGTAAAAAAAAAAGATAATTTGTTTACCCATCCAACTTCACGGACCCCTGAAATCTATCCATGGATCCTTTGGAAGTCTGTGGGACCCAAGGAAGGGAGGGAATTATCATTTAATAAGTATCAATTATGTGCCAGGCACTGTGTTAAGCACTTCACAGATATTATCTTACCCCCTCATATCTATCAGATTTGCTAACATGAAAGTGATAAGAGCTGGAGAGGAGATGGAAAAATTGGGACACTAACTCACTGTTGGTGGAATTGTGAATTTGTCCAGTCATTCTAGAAAATAATTTGGAACTACACCCACAGAGCTTTAAAACTATATATACTCTTGGACCCAGAAATACTACTAGGTCTGTATCCCAAAGACATCAAAGAAAAGGGGAAAGGACCTATTCGTACCAAAATATTTATAGCAACTCTTTTTGTGGTGACAAAGAATTGAAAATTGAGGGGATGCCCATCAACTGGGAAATTGCTGAACAAGTTGTGGTATATGATTGTGATGGGATGCTATGTGCTATAAGAAGAGAGGAGCAGAGCAGTTTCAGAAGAACTTGGGAAGATTTATATGAAATGAAGCAAAGGGAAGTGATCAGAACCAAAAGAACATTGTACACAGTAACAACAGCATTGTAATGGTGATCAACCATGAAAGACTTAGCTACTCCGATCAAAACAATGATCTAAGATAATTCTATTTTTTACTTTGATATTTTATTTTTTCCCAATTACATGTAAAAACAATTTTAGCACTCATTTTTTAAAATTTTGAGTTCAAAATTTGCTCACTTCCATACCCCTTACTGATACAGTAAGCAATTTGATATAGGTCATATATTTGTAATCCTTCAAAACATAATTTTATCTTAGTCATGTTGTGAAAGAAGACACAAACAAAAAAACCCACAAAAAATAAAGAAAGTAAAAAATCACATGCTTTGATCTGCATTTAAACTCTATCAGTTTTCTCTCTGGAGGTGGATAGCCTTTTTCATCATGAGTCTTTTGGACAATTCCAACTGATGGAGTCTGAATGCAGATCAAAGGATTTTTTTTTACTTTCTTTTTGTTTGTTTGTTTTGAGGAGGGTATCTTCTTTTATAAAATGACTAATACAAAATATGTTTTGCAAGAGTCCACATGTATAATTGATATATTGCTGGCCTTCTCAATTGGTAGGGGATGGATGGGAGGGAGGGCGGGCAAGAATTTGGGATGCAAAATTTTTAAAAATGAATGTCAAAATTTTTATTTAATTGGAAAATATTTAATGAAATAAATAAAAATATATTCTTTAAAAACTAAATATTATCTAATCTGATCCTTACAACAACCCTGTGACATAGGTGCTATTATCATCTCCATTTTATACTTGAGGAAACTGAGACAGTTAGAGGTTAAGAGACTTGCCCAAGGTTAGCATAAAACTGAAGCCAGATTTGAACTCAAGATATTCTGATTACAGGATCTCTTACCCACTGTGCCAGCTGCCTCTCCTAGGATAAGAATCCATGCTTTAAAGTATTTATTATCCAGTTCAGCGTGTCTTCAGTAAATCCCAACTTAATTTCTTGGACTGTTGTTGATTTGTCAGTATCTCCTTCTAGTGATTTGTTTTTCAAAAGAATCTTTTAATCCATGGTATTTGTTTATTGCATTAGGTTTTGGGTTTTTTTTCTTCCTACTGCTTATTCATTTCCCTATCCTTTTATTTTCCTTATCAGTGAGCCATTCTTTTTGAGGCTTTTTGGTTGCTTCCTTATTTATTTACTTATTTATTTTTGGAGACATTTTTAATCTATTCATTGTGGGGATGACTGGACTCTTTGCAAGTTCTCATTTCATCATTTTGTTTTAGCACTTAAAAAAAAAGGACCTATTCTTAGATTTTAGAGTCAAAACTTTGAACAATCTTTTCAATAATTAGAATTTGATTATGTACCAAGACTGAAAATATAAGTAGGAAAATTTCACACCAAGCACAAAATAAAAGAAGTTACATTAAAATCTTTGTTCTGTAATAGCATGAACTATGTGTTCTAAGGGGGAAATTGTCCGAAGATTACTAAGAGTATACCATCTGTTGTCTCAGGTTTCCTGGGTGAGAACCGTGAACCAATAGAGTAAGAAAATGCCCTCAAAGTATACGTGGGCTCTTCAAGTTATAAGATACTATCTGAAAAAAAAATTATAGGAAGTTAAAGTCATCGTGACTTAACATTTGCTCCTAGGGTTCAGAAAATAGCACTGGTGGGGTAAGTGTATTAATTCCCATTCTGCTGGCGTTTTTAATTAGGACAATAGAACTTAAAGCTTAAGGAAGGAACCTTCCTTAGAGGTCATCTAAGCCTTTCCTGATTCCAACTGCTACTACCCTCCTTCCCTCCCAAAGTTACCTTGTGTTTAATTATCCTGTGATTATTTGCATTTGTTCTGTTTGTATTTCTTCTGCATATACTTTAATACGTACCTATTGTCTCCCTCGATAAAATGTAATCTCCTTAAATGTAGGGATTGTTTTATTCTTTGTACGTGCATACCTAGAACTTGGCACACATAATAGGTGGTTAATAAATACTTGGGTCCCAACATTTTCTTACACTGACCCTAAATTGGACACTTACAGGACTTTATAACTGTGATTTAAAAGGGAATTAAGATGATTAGTGTTTGTCTATGCCTCCATATCACAAAATCAGTGATTTTATAGGTGTATGTACTATTTCCACCAACATAAATTACAAACCTGCTTTGCCTTGGTAAACAGTCTTTGGAAGCTGCTGTGACCAAAAAGACTTCTATGATGAGCTCCTCTTCACTTAGCTGGGCTGTGAATAGAACAGAATCAAAAGAACAGTACACACAATAACAACAAAAAGGTATATAAAGACGATAATTCACATTGAATGCAATGGCTAATGTTGGTTCCAGATGACTGATGTTGAAACACACTTCCTTCCTTCCTACTAATAATGGTAAACTGTAAGAGCAAAACGTTACATGTGTCTAGTCACAAAGAAATTCCACTGATGCTATGATTATGGAATTCAAAAAAACACTGATTAGGCAACTACTATATGCAAAGCACTATTGCTTAACTTTTTAAAGGGAATGTAGGTTCGGTGGTTTACTGGGAATTGATTGCTATGGCAAAACAAAATGTAACAATAAAAATCATGATTCTGTGGAAGATGTGGGCTGCCCATGGAAAATGTACATATTCACATAGATTGTTTAAATGTGGCTCACTGGAAGGCATGGATCTCTGAAATCTTGGCCACACCTTTCCAAAGGAGACTTTGATTCTTGCCTGAAGGATAGCAGGAGAGAGAAATACACAAGGCTGACCACTGTTTTCTCATCTGAAAGGAGGCAAGTCAGTCAGTCAACTAGTGTTTATTAGGTCCCTACCAGGTTTCAGGTGTTGCGCTGAGCACTGGGGCTGCAAAGGGGGACAATACTCCTACTCTCAAAGAGCTCACCATCCAATGGGGAGAGAGCATTCAAACAACTGTGCCCAAACAAGATACAATACAGGATGAACTGAGGGTAATCTCAGAGGGAAGACACCAAGGTAAAGGAAGACTGGGGAAAGACTCTCGCAGAATGTAGGACTTTAGCCAACGCTTGAAAGAAGCCAGGAAAACTAGGAGGCCAAAATGAGGAGGAAGAGGATTCCAGGAATGAGGGGCAGCCAGTAAAAATGCTCTGAGTTCAGAGATGGAGTGTTGTATGTGAGGAATAACAAGAGGGCCTGTGTCAACAGGTTGCAGAGTACACGGTAGGGAGTAAAGTGTAAGAAGACTGGAAAGGTAAGAAGTGTCCAGGTAATGGGCTTTCAGAGACAAACAGATAATTTTATATTTTATGCTGAAGGCAGTAGGGAGCCCTAGAGTTTATTAAAATTGGAGGGGAGGGTGACATAGTCAGACCTGAGCTTTAAGAAAGTTAATTTGACAATTGAGTAGATGTCCAAACAGGAACAAGTTCTTCAAATCCTAGTTACCTCCATAAATCAAAGAGGGATCTTTGTGTGTGCAAAGTGTAGAAGTAATTGTTAGCCAATGTAAGAGGTGGGCCTAACGCCAGCACTCTTAGGTCAGGCTGGGTTTTGGCATATGAGTCACTTGTAAATCATTGAATGATTGACAAAAAAAAAAAAAGGTTTACCCCAACACAGGTAGGATATTCAACAAAGATACAGTGGCATTAATCATTTGCTTTGGGGAAATGCAGCTTTCTTTGATTCCTCAGGGAAAGAGGGCTGATTGGCTGATTAATAGGTCATCAGGGATGGTGACTCGTATGGTCTTAGGCATGCACTAAGTCTTAGAGGCCTAGACTTGAAGTGACAAGGAGTCTTTATGTCCTTAGATGCCCAGAAAGCTGCATCAGAGAAGTTAGGCCAATCAAATCCAGGGAGCATCTTTATTTTGCTAATCCCTATTAGAGGAAAGAGGAAAAGGAGAAGACTTGAGCCTACTCCATATTGGGAGAAGGGAGAAGAAGTTTCGTTGAGATAAGCACAGGCCAATCGGGTCCAGGGAGTATCTTTGTCTCCCCCCCCCCTTCTTTTTAATTTTAAAAAATCTATTATTTGTTTATTTTAGATATTCTTTTGTCTTTAAATTTTTGAGTTCAAATTCTCTCCCTTCTTCCCTCCCCCTCCCTCATCCACTGAGAAGGGGTAAAATTAAGCCTTTTCAGGTTTTTTCACGCTGTTGATTTTAGAGCTAGTTCTGGGGGTGTGCAAGTTTTGGGTGCTCCAAGGTGGTGTGATCCTGAGAAAGGTATAGTCACAGCTCTCCTGGTCTGCACTCTGGCCTTTACCCAGACAGGGCCCCTGGACCCCTGCAGCCACAAATGCTGGCTCTCTCTTTGCCTTGGAACTGTGACCAGGGCCCTTGCTCCCCTGTGACCAACCTCAAGTGCCCCTGTCTGCCCTGGAACCTTGACACAGAGCTGTGTATGGGCAACAGTGTTGCCAGCCAGCATCAGCTGTCCCCAGAGCCACCAGAGAGTACCCTGGAATCTCTTTCTGACCAGTTGTCGGAGCCCCTTACCATCTCTCTCAAAGCTGCTGCAGCAGCCACCACAAGTATGGACTCCAGACAGGCCTCCACCCCAGTGCCACAAACTTCTCCTGCTGACCTAAGTTTTCTTAGGCCAGAAAAAATGTCTCACCTGACCCTTTGTTGGCTCTGCCACTCCAAAATTTGATTTGAGGTGTTATATTAAAGTTGTTTGGAGGGGAATGTTGAGAGAGGTCAGCTGGGTTGCCTCTAATCCACCATCTCCGCTCTTCTTTCTCTCCTTTTGTTGTTGTTTAGTTGTTTTTCTGATTCTTCACGTCCCCTTTTGGGGTTTTCTTGGCAAAGATACTGGAGTCATTTGCCATTTCCTTCTGCAGCTCATTTTACAGATGAGGAAACAGAGTTACGTGACTTACCCAGGATTACATAGCTAGTAAGTGTCTGAGTCCAGATTTGAACTCATGAACAGATTTGGCACTCTTCCACTGGGCCACCTAGCTGTCGCCTTGTCTCCTTTTAGGAAAACTAATCTCTGACACAGGAGGGAAGGAGGAGAGACTTAGATCTACTCATTTTTGGCAGGGAAAATAAACTGTGTACTGAAGCTGGGCCTAAGCAAGTAACGGGAACAGCTTTGTGTCCTCTTGGGGAAGCTAAAATCTGTCAGAGGAGGAAAAGAAGAGGGACCTGGGCCTACCCCGCGCTGGGAGTGGTGAGAAACTGTAGTCAATCCCTGCCACAAATTACATTGACACATAGTAGTGGTCACAAGTGGCATCATTTTCAAACCCACTCAACAATATCTATCTAGCATAGCTAATGCTCACCTGAAATAAGCAAATTAATAAAATAGCTCCAAGCAGGCTCTCACTGCAAAGTGATTTTCCCGTGGATGGAGGCCTTTTGACTTGGGTAGCTTAGGGTGACTTGATCAACTTTGTTCCTAGGTTAGGAGTCTCTAGGTCTTAAAGGACCTTGAGTGATCAGAGAGTGATGTATATTAGGGTGTGATATATTTCCTCTACATTAGAAGTGTTCCTCGTTTATCCAAGAGCCTTTAGCATCTGTATCTAAAAGTGGGAGCCTATCATCTGCATTTGGGGTTCAGGTAGATGGTGCACTTCTACCATGGACTTCCTTAGCTACCTCAGTTTAGTTTACCTCCATTCTTCTTAAGAATTCTGAGTTCTTTCCAGAAAGAAACCACTTGGAATCTCTTGTCATAATTATGGGACCACTGCCCTAACATCAGAGAATAAATTTAAAGAGATAAGCAAGCTGATATTGCTTATAGAAACATCTCTTGGATAAACTGTACAGTATTTGTGGATATCACTTTATATAGTGGTGTATTCCTAGAAAAGTTCTCATAAAAATAAAATATTTGTAAATAGAATTCTATTTTAATTGCAGCAGTTGAGACCACTATTTAAAGTCCTCCTACTATAATATATGCAGGTTGTCTAAATAATAATAGACATGGTTCACAGGTGGCATGGATAGATGTGATTCAGTCTGGTCCACTCTGTCTCTAAGAGGAGTAATTGTTGTTCCTCCTTTGAGGAGTAATAGAATGGCCGTGTCAGAAACACCAGCAGCCTAGCTGGTCAGAGTCAGGAAAGGTCCAGGACTGCAGAGGTTGGGTGACCTCTCTTCCAAGATATTAGCTAGACTAAAAATGTGCTACTCCTCAAATATCTCTAGTCTAGGGGTATGGTAACTTCAGAACAAAAGCCATTTCCCTATTAGCTTTTAATTGAAAAGGTAGCCCTTAGCTTACACTCCAGGATTTATCCAAGCAAAAAGCAAACAGAAATCAGAGTTCTGCAGAATAGAATATACCAAAGAATGCATAAAAGTAAATGAGATCTTCAGCTGGAACAGGAAAAGATCTCAGCTTAAATCAGGAAAGAGGGAATGATGTCTCCTTTCAACAGTATGTAGAATTACAAGTCTGGGGGATCAAGAAATAGAGTCTAATCTATGAACACAGCTTTAAGGGCTCCAGTCTAACATTTAAAAGTCTTTCTCTCTCTACCTCCCTGAAGATTCTCTCCTGAGGCCTGTCTCTAACTAACTGAAACAAATTCCTTGGTACATAAGTCTCTTTTGCATTCCCTTAGCCAATCAAGGTTCACAATTTCTTCTACATACACAGTATTTGTAACACACGGCACAGGACTAACTTTCAGGGCATCACTGAAGAGGATATTACATAGGGTCAGCTAGGTTGCACAGTGGATAGAGCACCGGCCCTGGATTCAGGAGGACCTGAGTTCAAATCCAGCCTCAGGCACATAACACTTACTAGCTGTGTGACCCTGGGCAAGTCACTTAACCCCATTGCCTAGCCAAAAAAAAAAAAAAGAGGATATTACACAGAAACGAATCTTTTTGTAGGAGAATCTTTTTGTAAAGTGAATAAAAACAAGGGAAAATCGAAGAGTGAGAGGTTGTAAGAGAACCTACCACCTCAATAACCCCCCCCAAAAAAAAACCAGAATTTAAAAAAAAAATTCAGAACTAATGAATCAAGCAACAAGCTTGACATTAATTATCTGCTATGTACCAAGCACTGTGCAAGATGCTAGCCACAAAGACAAAAATTAAGCAATCCTTGCCCTAAAGGAGTTTACATTTGGAGGGAGAGGCAAGGAGAGACAACATGTACATATGCATGTGTGAATATATGTGTATGTATGTATGAATGTATGTATGTATGTATGTGTGTGTGTATTTTAGGCAAACTGGCAATTTAATTGGTATAAAGAGCTCCCAAGGACCCTTTACCAATGCATATCAATACTTGCTTTGCAACTTCTAGTATTAGAGAGCTGTCAGTGCACTAAGAGGTTAAGTGACTTCCCCAGGGTCCTACTGCCAGCATGTGTCAGAGGTGGGACGTGACCCTAGGTCTTCCTGGTTCCAAGGCCAGCTCTCTAGCTCTCTCACCACAAAATAAATACGCGAGAATCTTTGTGAGGGAGGGCATTAGCAGTTGATGGGATTGGGAAAGATGTAGAATATGATATTTTAATAGTATTTTGAAAGAAACAACAGATTCTAAGAGGTGGGGTTGAGGAGGGAATGCATTCCAGTCAAGAGAGACAGCCAATGCAGAAGCATGGAGACGGGAGGTAGAGTGTTGTATGTGAATGAGGTGAGCAATGTACAATAAGGATGAAAAGGTGGTTTGGGGCTAGACTGCAAAGAGCTTTAAAGACTAACATGATGAGTTTTTTGATCCTAGAAGCAATAGGGAGCCATCAGAGTTGTGTAAGTAGGAGAAATACATGGCTAGTCTTACACTTCAGGAAAATCACTTTAGCAGCTGCTTGGAGGATTAATTGAAGTAGGGATCAACTAGAGGCAAGGTGTAAGGAGAACAATTAGCAGTTTGTTGCAATAATCTAAGTGAGGAATAAGGACCCAAACTAAGGTTGTGGTTATATTAGTAAAGAGAAGGGGACAGATGCAAGATACTATGGAGGTCGAATCAAGACTTGGCGACTGATTGATTATATGGAGTGAAGAATAGTGAAAGGTCAAGGATAATGGTAAGGCTGTAAAGCTAGGTGAAGAGAAGGTGCCTCAACAGAAATAGCAAAGTTCTGAAGAGGGGTAGGTTTTAGGGAAAAGATAATGAGTTCTGTTTTAGACACGTTGAGTTTGAGATGCCTATTGGTTATCCTGTGTGAAATGTCAATTGGTAGTACGGGATTGTAGCTCAAAATAGAAACTAGGGCTAGATATATAGATCTGAGAGTCAACTACATAAAAATAATGCTTAAATCCATGGAAGCTGATGAGATCACCAAGTGAGAAAGTAGAGAGAAAGAAGAGAAAAGGGCCCCTGACAGAGCCCAATAATTAGAAGGAATGATATAGATGATAAACCAGCAGAAGAGACTGCATGAAATCCTCAAAAGAAAATTGGTTTTCATAAAAGCAATAAGCAAAGAAATGAGCAAACAAAATTTACAACATGATAAATAATTATTATGGATTAAAATAAACTGGATCTGAAATGGCAGAAGGAAAAATATAATGAATCGATAATGAAAGTAGCCCCAGAAACTAAACTGGAATTATTATAAGACCTGTCAACATGAATAATAAATAAACTGAAAGATAAAGGAAGAAACAAAATTAGCAAAATTATAATTGGATGAAATGAAGAAGATTCAAGAAAAATGATTAAACTCAACAGCTTGGATATTTATCCACAGAGAATATAAATAAAACAATAGATTTGCTGAGAAAAAGACCTTTTTTTTTTTTGCTGGAGAAAAGAAGTAAAAGTAGTTTAAAAAAAAACTATCCAACTATACAAATGGTTTGAAAACATCTCTATATCCCTAGCACCCAACAGTGCCTTGCAGATAGTTTGCACTTTGAAACTGCTTTTTAAAAGAATGAATGATGGATGAATGAAAGAGGATAAGAAAGGAAAATGTTGATTCTGGGCAACACAGGACAGCAAATAAATCAGGACAGCAAATAAATCAGTACAGCAAGAATGAAATGGCAGATGGAACCATTCTGGAATGATTTTACTATCTGAAAAGGGGGAGGGCATAGGGAAATCACATTAAACAAACAAAAATTCTAACACTTACAGAGCTGAGAGTAGCTAGGATAGGAATCATGTTTAATGTTATATGAAAGTATAAAAGTGTTTGGTTGTTAAAAATTAGTATTGATGAAATAAGGAAGATTGTATTCCTTTCAGAAAAACAATTTAACGAAGTATAAAAAGGTGATAAACCAAAATTTAGAATTTACAAACTTGAATGGAAAATGATAGAGATGTAGATAGATAGATAAATAGATAGATAGATAGATAGATAGATAGATAGATAGATAGATAGATAGAACCTTTATTAAGTATTTAAAATGTTTCAGATACAGTACTGATCACTGGGGATAAAAATGCAAGAAGCAAGACAATGCCAACTCTGGAGAAACTTACATTCTAATGGGAGAAGGTAACATATAAAAGGAGCACTGGACGGGTAGGGGGGAGGAAGGATACTCATGTAGGTAAATGCAGTAGGTAAGGATAAGGAGATGCCTGAAATTACAGTACAGGCTTGAGTGAGGTGAAGCATTGCTGGAGTCTTTCTTAAAATGGTGGTCCTAGGAGAGAGGGTCTAATCCAATAATTTGATGCCTATAGGAAACACACCTAATTCTAAAAGTTAAGTATAACTTTAAGAGGAGAAGCTAGAATATAATTTACTAAGTATCAGCTGACTCTAGAAAATCTAGATTGAGAATGATGCTATTATACAGTGCTATATTTAAATTCAAGAGCATTAAGTGAAAGAAATGAGAGAAGTATATTATGCAGAAAGATACCATAGAAAATGAGAGAATATCAGTATCAAATACCTACAAACCTAATGGTGTAGCAACTAAATATATAAATTAAAATTTAGTTGAGTTGCAAAAAAAATTTTAAAACCCACAATGATATTGTGGAATAATAATACTCCACCAACAAAATATAAATCAAATACCAATTTAGATAAATAATGAAGAAATTGCAGGTATAAATAGTATGCTGAGGAAACTAAATATGAGAGATGTATAAAGAAAGCTGACTTGGGAAAAGTAGGGAATGTATATTTTTTTCAAGTACAAATGAAACATTCACATTAACTAATTATATTATAGGGCAATGAAGTTATAAATAAATTCAGAAAAGAAGAACTTTCAAACATTAAGCCTAACCATTATAATGCAATAAAAATTTTTAAAGAGAATAGGGTCAAAAGATGCTGGTCTATATGGCATTCCAAAATGACTTTGTTTAGATTAAAATCAAATGATAAAAAATTTAAAAATTATTTTAGAGATAGAAATATAAACATATCATTTAAAAATTCAATGGAATGCATCACAGCAATATTCATATTTAGAAGAAGAAAAAAGAAAAATCATTTTAAGGAGCTAACCTGGCAATTCTAGTTAGAGGGAATACAGAATGAATTGAATTTGCAAGCAAAGAAATTAGAAAATAAATGAAATAAAATTACACAACTAGCAAGTAGTTGCTGAGGCTTTCTCTCAATTCATCCCCTACCCCATGTCATAGGATAATAGATTTAGAATTGGAAGGGACTTTAGAGATCATGTAACCCAACCACCTCTTCTTATAAATGAGAAATATAAGAGCAGTTAAATGACTTCCCTAAGGTCACACAGGCAGTGACAGACATGGGATTTGAATTCAGGTTCTGTGTTTAGAAGTTCAATTACAAGGGTTTTTAAGATATTTCAGGCCAGGAGCCATCTCAAGTATATTCTCCACACACATATAGACTCCAGAAAGCTCTGGGGTTGTCTGCTGTCATCTCACCACATTGTGATCTAATGGAACTTGAGTCTTTCCTCCAGCTCCCCAAATTCTACAACTGGCTTGAGCACAGTGAATTCCCTGATCCAAACTAGCAGGAGTCCAGAGCCTGATCAAAGCCCAACGGAAATGCCTAGCACCCTAAAAGTAGTGGACATTCCTTCTGGCCCTTGGGTCAGGCCTCAGCAAAGCATCATCCCCTCTGCTCCTCCACTCTGAACCTCACAAAACCTCAAGGGATCCTCCCTTTCCAGGAAGTGATGTGGATGTTGGATTGGATAGAAGGGCTTTTTGACATCAAGGAGACCAATTAGGTGGCTATTGGAATGATCCAAACAAGTAAAGAGGAGGCAAACACTGAAGGGACAGTCACGAGAGATAATGTGGAGGTAGAATTGTCAGCGTATAACAACATATTGGAAGAGAGGGATGAGAAAGAGTGAAAAGGTGAGGATAACTGCATGGTTACAAACCTAGTTGGTATAAGGATAGTGGTCATTTCCCCAGAATAGTGAAGTTATAAAAAGGGACAGGTTTTTTTGGGGTGGGGCATGGAGGAAGGAAAGGTCAGACAATGACTTCTGTTTTGTATATATTGACCTTGAAGATGCCTTTGGGACAATCAATTCAAGATGTCCAGCAGACAACTGGTGTTCCAGGATCGGAGCTCAGGAGAGGGGTAAAGGCTAACTGTATAGATTTGGTACATGTGGACAAAGGTGATCATTGAACTCTGAACTGATGAGATCAGCAAAGGGAGAGTATAGAGATAGAAGAGAAGAGGACCCAGGACAGAGCCCTTATATACACTCCTGAAAAGAGAGGGGAACATGGATGATAATCTAGCAAAAGAGGCTGAGAAGGAACTATCAGACAAGTAGGAGAATCAGGAGGGAATCATATCAGAAAAACCTAGGGTTGTATGGGGGCTCAAAGCTTCCTCATCTCATTCCTAACCCCTCTTCCCACAAACTGCTGAAAGTTACCACACTAGGATCTGAAAGTTATCTGGAGAGCCCTGCTTCTTCTCCACTGGACTCCTGAAATCTCCTGACTAAACCCATCTCACATTAAAACTGTAAGTCCTCCTAACCTCCTGACCCCTGCATAAAGGAGACAATTGGGGTTCCCTTCATCATTTCCTTCATACTGCCAACCAGAGCATAGGAAGTTTGGGGGTCTACTTCTAGCTCTAAGCCAAACCAAAGCTTTCTCCCGGTGCCTTACCATGTGTCAGCAGCTACCACTCACACTAAAGTCACATCTGTTATACCTGACCTTTCCTCCTTCTATCCATGGTTGAAAAAAAAAGATTATTAAAAATTATAACAATCAAGAAATTCTATAATGTAAAAGATTCAAAGGATAAAATTCTTTAGAAAGACAAGTTCAGGCATCTATAAGATAAAATAAATACCTAATGACAAATTGAATTTTATGATAAATATAAAAAGGAATATTGAAAAAGAAAATGTATTGGTGGCCTGGAGGAATGCAAATGTATAAAGATGTTTGAAAAAAATTCAGGTGAAATTGAGGAAAATTTGAAGAACAGTTTTCAGTTCCAAATTCTACTTTTGCCTTCCCACTTCTATGCAAAAAAAAAAAAGTTTAATGACAAGGATCAGGATTAGGAGGATTAAAGAGTAAGCAAGTAAAAATGAGAAGCCAAGGAGAAAGAAAACAAGACAAAGTAAATAAATTTGTTAAACTAGAGGTTTGTGTGAAAAGGAGAAAGAAGTAGGATTTAGAGATAATGTTGTTGAGAACAAGAGAAGGAAGTTGGATAGGGCTGTCAAGTTACTAAGAAGTGATAAAAAAAAAAAATTAGGTGACTTGGAGTAATGCAGACAAATGAAAATGAGGCCCTAAAGGGACAGACATAAGAGGTCTTAGAGTCTTAAGAGGTACTTAGGAAATACAACGTAAATACCAACAAATGTTATAAAACAAATAAATCAGTGTGGAGAGAGAATAAATTTTCATTGCTTGTCTGATGTTTGCACTTCTGTCATGGCCAAGTGCCTGCTTTCTATGTTCCAAGTATAGGCTGGTCCCTCTCCTAGAAGTCTAAGTGATGGGACTCAAAGTGTGCCTCTCCATGCTTCAGGTTGTCAGATATAATGAAGTGTTCCTTCTTAAAAATGGAAACAGTGCTTCATGGGGGTGAAGAGAAGGATCTAAAGGGGTAAGGGGGATACAACCCTTGTCAGAATGTTGGAGATTGGAGGAATGTTTCACAAAGAAGGGGTGGAAAGAAAAGGACAATTTACTTGGGGCTAAAAAAAAAAACCCAAAAGGGAGAACTAGATGCTCTTAGGAGTGAGCAACTGCTTGACCTCCAACGTTGACAAAGTAGAGACAAAAAGATCTGTCAAAGGAGAAATCAATCAAATCAAGAAGAAAAGAGTGGTAGTTGATGATTTCCTGACTCCAACAACTTTGAAAGACTAGAACTCTGATTAATGTAATGATGAACCATGAGCACAACAGATTAAAAATGAATCATGCCACCTCTCTCCTGCCAGAGAAGTGATGAACTTACAATGAAGAATGAGTCATGAATATCTGGACATGAGCAATGTGGGAATGTTTTGCTGAACTATGTATAGTTATTGTAAATGTTTTTGTTTTTGTTATGTGTATTTTGTCTTGGGGCAAAATCTTTTATTGGGGGCAGTGGGAGGAAGATATAATAAATGCTTGTAAAAATTTAAAGAACAATAGAGGGATAAAATAAATGATTTTGCCAAATATGAGAATATTTAGAGATAAATGAACATCAAGAGATAAAATAATAAATTTTATTAATAGATAAAATAAAAAATGAACAAACAGATCCAGAATATGACTAGAAAAAACAACTAATGGATATATAGGACAAAATGATAAATTTGGAAGACAAATCAATAAATACAAACATCATATAACTTTGGGTTCAATAACATACTGAAAAAGAAAAAATATATATTGTATCTAAAGATATAATTAGAGGAAAAGAAGAAATCTTTCCAGAGCGCACAAGATCCAACAATAATCTATAATAAAATGAAAAATACACAGGACTCCAACACTGAAAAATCCAAATCAATATTCAACAAGACACATAATTGTTAAAATATACAATTCCAAAGTAAAAAAAAAATTTCCAAAAGTCAATAAAAAAACAAAATTATATTTTAAAAATACCAATTGGTATGACATTAAAATTTTCCCCAAAATTACCCAAAAATTCAAAATGTATATATAAATGTATGTGATATATGTAATATAATATATATAGAACAAACATATAATTTTTTAAAAATAGGATTTGACCATCATATCACATACTATATTCTGTAAAAACACAGGAATTTACCTGAATGACAAAAAATCTTGAAGAAGTTATGAAAAATCCATAAAGGAATCCCTATAAGCAGTAAAAGAAAAATAATTCCAAACTGGCTGAATAAGTTCTTAACAAAAATAATACTCAGTCTATTACTAATTATAGTTAAGATTTTATCACGTATGTATGTATCCATGTGACATATACAAGCACATACAATTACACCCATATCCATTAAGTATGAAATGTATATAACTTTTTTCTGATTATATAAGAAACAGTCAAATTAGAGTTTGGGTTAAAATCTGAATTATGATTTACACACAATGTAAATAATATTAAAATATATCACATTTACTAATCAAAAGGCATTTAACATTCATGAGAAGCAACAAAAAGAACAAAATTGGAGGACAGAGAGAAGAGTTAGTTATTGAAGAAACAAAATGCCTATTTGTAATTTTTAGAAGAGGGTTAACCTCAGATAAATATGAGTTAATAGTTTTACAAACAGAAATAAAACTTGCTTCATTAACTAGTTCTAATAACTGAAATAAATACAGAATGTAAACAAATTCACTTCCTCCAAGAAACATCAAGAAGAAAATAGCAAGAAGAAAATGCTTAAATAGAGATCAAAATTATAACTTATAAGGATAAATGTGAATAATCTGAGTGTGCTCATTGAAATAAAAAATCATTGTGGAATAGATTAAAGATGAAAATCTATGAATATGATATAGAAAATTCAATATAGAAAGATAAAATTAAGAAGCTGATCTAAAATATATAATGGAATTACAAGTTTTTAAAAGTGGAGCTGGCAGTAATGATATATAATAATGTATAATTCTAACTTAAAAATGCTGGAAGTCTCAAACAAAGGCATATATAATGATGAAATAAATGAAAAGAAAAATAAATGGCAAATATATTTCTCAATCTATATATACTAAGCATTTCAACTAATTAACTAATTAGAAGAAAGATGAATGATAGAAGAAATATGCAAAAACAGAATTAAAGTAGGAGAACAATACTCGATTGACTAAGTATGATCAATCAAATTAAAAGATGAAGAATGAAGAAATCACATATAAGAACTTAATCATTGAAATTAAGAGGTAATATTGAAAGAGCAAAATGGGAGAAGAGCATAAGCATTCTTTTCAAGTACACATACAGTGTTCCTAAAAATTGGTAACAAATTAGCTCAGAGACTCAAAAAGGAAAAAAATGATCCATGTTATATTTTCAGGCTATGATGCAATAAACTTTAAATTACATTGACACGAGTGAAAAGTATAAAAACAACATGAAAACTGAAAAGTCTATTAAACAATGATCAGTCTAAAGAATAGAAATGATACCTAGAGCTGTGATTTCATTGATATAAAGATTTCCTGAATGAGAAAACTCTTATCAATTCAAATATGAGGTGGGATTTGAATTCAGATCTTCCTGACTCCAAATCCAGCACTCTATACTGGGACACCTACATGACTAAAAAAAGAAAACAGAAAAAAAAAAAAAAGAATTGCAGAATATTTAAATGACAACGAAATAGCAAAATCCCCAGTTTAGTCTATGGAATGCAGCCAAAGCAGTTAGTAGGAGAAAATTTATATTGCTGAATGCCTACATAAAAAAGAAAGAAAAAGAAAATGTAAATTAATTAGACTTGAACCTAATGGCACTAGGGGGGAAAAAAAGCAATATTTGAAAGGAGAGTAAAAAAAGATAGATGATAAAATTAAACTCAGAATAAATAGAAGAAAAATGAAAAAAACAATTGAATTGATAAATAAGGCCAGGAGGTATTTTTTTCCCCTTAAAGATCAATAAAATTGACAAAGTATTAGCAAGCTTAATTTAAAAATGGCGAATAAAACACAAATCAGTAAAGTTACAAATATAAATGGAGAGGTCATGAAAAGTACAAAAAATTAATAATAATAACCATAAGGAAAACTATACAAAGCTATATTTTAACAAATTAGGGGAAAAGGAAATAGATGATTATTACAAAATGTAAATTGACACCTCAGGAAATTAATAATTTAAATAAACCAGTCTTGGAAGAAGAAATCAGATGTCATCAAATAAACACCTGACCCAAATGGATTCTTAGACGAATTCTTTCAAATCTTCTAAGAAAAAATAATTCATAAATTACATTGAGAACAATTTTTTTCTTTGAATCTATGATTTTCTGGATATAGGAAGCTTCTGGAGAGTAATTCTCTCAATCAATGCAGAGTGGCACTTTCTTTGTAATTTATATTTTTATTAAGTTGTATAGGGTACCGAGAGGCTGAATGACTTGCCTAGTGTCATGCAGCTAGTGTATGTCAGAGGTGAGACTTGATCCTAGGTCTTTCTGTTTTTAAAAGTGCTTATCAATTTCCTGGCTTCCTTCAAAACTCAGCTCAAGTCCTACCTTCTGCAGGAGGCATTTCCTACTCTCAACAGCTGCTAGTGACTTTCCCTCTGAGACTACCTTCAATCTATTTTACATATCTTTTCCAGGCACCTAATTATTTTCATGTTATCTCCTCCATCAGAATGTAAGTTGTTTTTGTCCTTCTTTGCATACCTTGGGTAAATCATTTAATCTCTGCTACAGTTTACTCAATTGTAAAATGAGGATAATAATAGCACTTACCTGCTAGGGTTGTTGTGAGGATCAAATGAGATAATATTTGTTAGGTGCTTAGCACAGTGCCTGACATATAATAGGTACTTTATAAATGTTATTGTTAAATACTTAATAACCTTGATTTTGTCACCACACTCAAGATCAAGGAGTGAAGAAGGGGGATTCCACCGCAGATTCTGTGGACACTGTTGGCAGGGTGCAGGGAACCATCTGCCAGCAATAAGCAGATCTTTACATGAATATGAAAAAATAAACAAATACTTAATGAATGATTGTTGATTAACTGATGGGCAGTTAGCTATCAACACAGTGGATTGAGTGCTGGGCCTGGAGTCAGAAAGACTCATCTTCCTGAGTTCAAATCTGGCCTCAGACACTTACTAGCTGTGTGACCCTGGGCGAGTCACTTAACTATGTTTGCCTCGGTTTCCTCATCTGTAAAATATGTGAAGAAGAAAATGGCAAACCACTCCAGTGTCTTTGTCAAGAAACCCCCAACTGGGGTCATGAAAAGTTGGACATGACTGAAAAATTACTCAAAAACAAAAGATTGACTGACTGACTGACTGACTGACTTATAGCACTCTGTTCCTAAGGAGTGGAAAGCTCTGGGTGCTAGAATGGGGAAGTTTCAGAAGAGTCAGAAACTGGCAACACTCAACTGTCCCTCCCAGAATTATTTTGACTGTGTGTGAGGGGGGTGGGGGTTTGTCAGCTGGTAGTATTCTGACTGAGATTCTCCATGGGAACTATAAATTCAAAGCATTCTGGGAGGGACCATGAAGACCACTGCACTTTGACTTTGGACTATACTGATGGGCCTGAAACTAGTCAGTATCCTGAATACAAACAAACCCAGAGAGGTGAAAGTCAATGGCAGAAACCCAGTAAATCAAGATCAAGAACAATCAGAGCCTGAACACCTCATCTAAGAACACAGGAGGGAGAGCTATCTTGGCTTGAACAAAGTCTCAACATCAGGAACTGAGGCTAGAAATAGGAGCAAATAGTAAAAGTCACTGAACTCTATGAAGATACCGTGGGTCAAGAGATACCCAATAGGTAAACCCAGAAGAAGAGAGTAACTACACAACTAATAGCACAGCCTCAGAGGGAAAAAAAATGGCTTGATAACAAGAATAACAAGAGTAACTAGAAGATATGAAGCAAGAGATGAAAGAATTAAACTGTAAGTGAAGAGCCCTGGAGGAAAGCATTAGAAGGAAAATAAAGAACTTAGAACAGAAGACAGAAAATCTCTCTGACTCCATGAAAATTAAAGTGGAGCAAATAGAACTCTGTTACTCCATGAAACAAAAAAGAAATATTAGAATAAAATTATAAAATGGGGAAAAAACAGAAGAAAATGTAAGGTATCTACTATCAAAAACAACTAAACTAGAAAACAGGGTCAAGGAGAGAGAGAGAGAGAAGAAGAAGAAGAAGAAGAAGAACTGATAAATATATGTATAGAATAATTTTACATATGTATGTATATGTATACATACATACATACATACATATATATATATATATATTTGTGCCTAATGGTAATCATCTTGGGGGGGAGAGAAAAAAAGGAAAAAAAAGAAAAAAGAAATTTACATGATAACTTTATTATATATTTTAAAGGAATAACAAATTGTACATAATAGATTTGCATTTTCATATGCAATCATCTTTTTATCATACTATGTTATAGAAATTCTTGTTTTATTCCATAAATTTAAAATAAAATTCATTAATTTTAAAAAATAATAACAAAGAAGAAGAGGTAGCATTTATGTAACACCTACTATGTGCCAAGCACTTTAAAAATATTATATCATTCACTATTCACAACAACTCTGCGAAGTAAATGCTATTATTATCCCTATTTTACCATTGAGAAAACTGAGGCAAAGAGAGGTTAAATGCCTTGCCCAAGGTCACACAGCTAGTAAGTTGCTGAGGGTGAATTTGAACTCAGGTCTTCCTGACTTCAGGCCCAGTCGTCTATCCACTATGCCACCTAGCTTCCTAGAATCCGAGAAACATTAGACTCCCTGAAAATCATGACCAAATAATCCATCTGGAAAAAATATTTTAAGACATCATAAATGAAAACTCCCCTAGATCTATTAGAATCAGGGGAAAACATAAAAATAGAAAGACTCAAGTCCCCCAGCTCAGATTCTTAAGAGTCTAACCAAAGGCTCAGATTCCTTAAGAACCTAGCCAATAGCTCACAAATGTTCAGATTCCTTAAGAGTCTGGCCAATATGGTGGATCTTTAAAAAAAAAACAAAACCTTGTCTTTGGCTGAAAAAAGGCTTGGGTCGAATTCATTTGGGCAGGACCTGCGGGTCATGATTTTGGGGTCCCCTAAACCTCTAGGCCTCAACAAAGCCATGTAGTGCCCAGTGCCCAAACCTGGCCAGATAACCAGTGGGAAATGGATACAATCACTGTGGATCCAAGGGTATTGTCTCTAGCTGCTGAGGTTGCAGAAAGCTCTGAACAGAATGTTTCTGTTACATTGTTGAAATTAAAAGAAACGTTAAACAGTGACCCTTTGGGAAGCTCAGAATTAAAGAAGATTAAACAAGACATATATTACTATGACCTCATTCAATATTGCCTATTGGTTCTTAGAAAAGATGTTACCAAAATCCAAGGTAGTTGGATGACTGTTTCCCAACTTGCACAAATATTAAGCCAGTGCTGCATGGGCTTGGAACGAACAGAAGATGCAGAAGAATTTTACAATAAATTACTTCCTTCAGCTGCAGAAAATTTCCTTGTTTTAGAGAGGTGATTGCAAAAATATTACATCAGTGCAGCTGAGGTATGTGCATATGCTCAGCCTTCTGAAGACATTTCTGCTGTCTAAGAAAGAATATTATTTTTTCAGTATGTATTTGATGGAAAGTAAGAATAAAAAATAAAGTGGCAAAAAAGAACACACTCCCCCAATAAAAATTCCCAGGAATACCACAGCCAAATTCTAGAGTTTCCAGATCAAAGACAAAAATGCTGCAAGGAGCCAGAAAGGAAGAGCTGGAATACTAAGAAATCATGGTTGGGATCATACAAGACTTGGAAGTAATAAATAGAGGAGAGAAAATCTTGGAATATGCTATTCTACAAGGCAAAAAATAAAGGCTTACCCTTCAAGACTGAGTACAAACCTAATGGGAAGAAGATATACCTTTAATGGAGGACAGAATTTTCAAGCATTCCTGATGAAAGGATTAGAGCTGAACAGAAATTTTAAAATGCAAACACTGGAATAGAAAGAAATCTAGAAAGGCAAATACATTTGAGCAATTGGAAGGGACTAAAAATGATGTACTTAACATTTCTAATAGGAGGAGAAAATACGTATCTGTTTCAGAATTCTAATGTATTCGAGGGTCATAAAAGAAGTTTCATAAAGCAAACAGAGGGTCTAGGGGTGGGAGTTCTATTTTGATATTCTTAGAAAAGGAAAGGGAGGGAAAAGGAATACACTAGAGAAGAAATGAAGGGAGTAGAACTTACTATTTCTCATACTTGGAGTGTGTGACAAGAATAGCATACATAGATGAAGGGATGGAGGACTGGGTATCACATGAATCCCACTCTTATTTGAATTGGATAAAAAGTTGAACACGCAAATATAAACATGCACAAAAAAGTTTGGTGTAGAAATACATTAAATTCAACTGGGGAAAAAACAGAGATAGGAAAGGGGAGAGAGAAGGAATAGTCACAAGCAAGATAGACTAAGTTTTGAGAGTGGATTATTTAAAGTGGATTAAAAGGAAAGAAAAACATGTTAATTATCAGAGTCTGGGTGAGAGAAAGAAAAGAGAGCAAAGGAGTGGGAGCAAACTTTCACTTCCAGATCACCAATATCCTTTCTTTTACCACTAGCTGAAGCAGCAAGCCATGATGAGGGAGAAATGAGAGTCAGCATTTACCATTCCAGCCAAACCACTGCCATCATTTTGACCACTGCCTACCCTCAGTTTCTAATAGAAACAGACTGGGACTCTGAACCCAAAAGTCCTGGGAATAGCAGTGCCACTCCCTTGCCCCCAGATCATCAGCACTGCTTCCAGCCCACATACCACAGCCATCACTGAGGGGAAAAATTACTGTGGGAAAGAGGCCCACCTTACCATCACAAATCCTAACTTTTGACCAATTGCCACCTATGGACATATAAGCCCAAGAGTGCTAGAAATGGTATCTCCCCACTCCCCAACTACCCATCCTGATTTCAGCCCAGCCCTGACAGCTCTTATTCTGGGGGGAAACCCACAAACCCTACGAAGATGTGACCTGGCAACATCTGCTTTGACTTGCTTCCTTACCTATATCCTGCTTCTACCTGTCTCTTTAGCAACCACAGCTCCTGACAACCCCAAAAAGAAGATTCTTGGCACTGTCACATGTTTAAAAACCAGAATCAAACATGACTTAATAGTAGAAATGACATTAAATAAAATACTTTGCTACTATACCTTAAAAATGATGGGACCTTTCCATCTTACTTGTATCTGAAATATCTTTTATGTGTTGTCACCCCCCCTGCATTAGAATGTAAGCTCCTTGAAAGCAGGAACGAACTTGTTTTTCTATTTGTATCCCCAGAACTTAGCACACTAAATGTTTAATTAAGGCTTTTACATTCATTCACCTTCTTTTTCTTTGTAAAGAAAGGAAAAAGAATAAAGGGATAGGATGACAAGAAATATAGAATTATAGATCAAAACCATGAAGCTTCCCATAAAATCAAGGAGGAAAACAGAATGAATAAGAAAGTAGAATCTAAAAACATGTTGTTTACAAGAAAAACTCTGAAAATAAAATTCACACAGAGTTAAAAATAAGGGACTGGAGCAGAATCTATTATGTTTGAAATGAATTTTTTAAAAACAGGAATTGCAATCATGATCTCAAATGAGGCAGCAGTAAAAATTGACATGGTTTAAAAAGGTAAACAGGGAAACTACATCATACCTAGGGGCATAATGAAATAATATCAATACTTATATATGTACTGAATATATATACTTAATATATACTATATATTGATATGTAGTATATATTATATATAATTATGTGGTATATATTATATATATTACTTAATATATACTATATCTACTTAATACTTAAAGATAACTTAATCCATTCACATGAAGAAATAGACAACCAAATATCTCCTTAGGGATATTGGTTGATAGATTTCCTTCTTTGCTTTGTGAAAAAAATGAATATCCCTAATGAATACAAAAATGTTTAATAAAATATTGTCAAAATGGTTACAGCAGCATATTAAAAAGACTATATACCGAGATTAACCAGGTTAAATTTGTTCCAGAAATGCAGCATTGGTTCAATATTAGGATAATCATGAGCATAATATAGGGCAGCTAGGTGGCTCAGTAATTGAGTGCGGGGCCTGGAGTCAGGAAGACTCATCTTCTTGAGTTCAAATCTGACCTCAGATACTTACTAGCTGTTTGACCCTGGGCAAGTCACTTAACCCTTTTTGCCTCAGTTTCCACATCTGTAAAACCAAGCTGGAAAAGGAAATGACAAACCACTCCAATATCCTTGCCAGGAAAATCCCAGGTAGAGTCATGAAAAGTCAGACATGACTGAAATGACTGAACAGAAGCATGATATACCATATTAACACTAAAAGTAATTAAAACTACATGTTTATATCAATACATGCAGAAAAAGTTGTGGACAAAATATAGTAACCATTAAAAGGCATAAAAATAAAAGAACCTTTCCTTACTATGAAAATTGTATCTAATTAAAAATTTAAAACTGGCATTATATATAATGGAGAAAGACCAAGGGCTTTCCCAATAAGATGGTCTATTATCTCCATTATTGATATAGTTCTAGAAATGCTGGTTATAAAACTAAGACAAGAAAAAGAAATTGAGAGAATAATTTACAGACTAAGAGGACCTAATTATTTTTTTAGATGATCTAATGATCAACTTAGAGAATCCTCAAGATTCATCTAAAAATTAATTGAAACAATGACTTAAGCAAAGGAGGATATAAAATAAACCACATAAATCATCAACCTTTTTTGTATAATACCAACAAAAGTCAACAGGAAGAGATAAATTCATTTCCAAAAAGCTAGTGAATGTATAAAATATTTGGGGGCCCACCCAACAATGCAGAAACAGTGAATATTTGTATAATGGGGTATTGGCCACTACGGACCTAGTCTTTCTACAACTTGCTGTTGGTGTTGTTCCTTTATTCAGTCATGTCCAACTCTTTGTGACTCCCTGGACAACAGCATGCCAAGCCCTTATATCTTCCATTATCCTCCAAAGTTTGCTTGAGCTCATGTTCATTGCTTCCATGACACTATCTATCCATCCCATCCTCTGCAGTCCCCTTTTCCTTTTGCCTTCAGTTTTTCCCAACACCAGGGTCTTTTCCAATGAGTCCTATCTTCTCATTATGTGGCCATAGTATTTGCTTTGACCTTCCAGTGAATAGTCTGAATTAATTTCTTTTAGTACTGACTGATTTGATCTCTGTACTGTCCAAGAGATTCTCAAAAGTCTTTTCCAGCACTACAGTTCAAAAGCCTCTCTCTGCCTAATGCCAACCCACGAGGATGTTTGGGAAACCTGCTTCTGGAAATGTCTGGTCGTGAATAAATGGAGGTCCCTGCCTTCCACTTCAGAGCATGTACAAGTATTCTATGACTTTTCTATGTGCTTATTGTGTAGTGAAGAAAAGTCTTTTAAGTGGCCAAGCTGGGACTAAGTGTGCATATAAAAGGCTCAAAAAAAAAATTCAATTACTCTCTCTCTCCCTGGTGGCTTTTGAGTGAGATGGATGGTCTTGGGGTCTTGGGCTCTCTCTCACCTGCTTACCACGAAGCCATGAACACATGGTGCTGTTGTTTTTCTGTTTCTATTGTTTTTTTTTCATTCTTTCCTGCTGTTAGTTGAATGAGTATAGAAGACAGAATGTAGTAGGCTATGACTTTTTGAGCTTCAAAAGAATCTTTGGAGCTACCAGAGGCATGTCTTCCCCTACTTGGTGGTGAGGTAACCTGTTCAAGAATGTACCCCATATATAGATGTTGTACCATCTTTATCTTTATCTTTCCCCTACTCTATCTCTCCTCTTTTCCAGACTACCCTATTACTGTCAAGGGTACCACCATCCTCCCAGTCAATCTAGTTTTCAACATCTGTGTCATTGTTAACTGCTCACTCTCACTTACCCCATGTATCCAATAAATTATTAAATTTTATCATTTTTACCTTCACAACATCTCTCAGATATATTCCCTTATATCTACTTGCAGAGACTTTGACCTAGTTCAGACTTTCATTACCTCTTGCTTAGACTATTGTAATAACTTTCTAATTGATTCCCATACCTTAAGTCTCTCCTCATTCCTAATCCTTCCATCCACCATTCAACAGCCAGTGATTTTCCTAATGTCTAGGCCTGTCCACATCATCCCAGTACCCAATAAATCTCATTGGCTCCCTATTACTAGCAGGATCAAATATAAAATCCTGTTTGGCTTCAAAAGACCTTTCCAACTTGGTTTTTTCCTCCCTTTTCCAGTCTTCTTACACTTAACTCCCCTCCGTGTAATCTGTGATCTAATAATAATGTCCTTGCTGTTTCTCACACATGATTTTCCAAATCAAAGCACTTTCGTTGCCTGCTCCCCATGACTAGAATGTTCTTCCTCCTCATCTCTGCCTCTTAGCTTCCTTGGTTTCAAGTCTCAGCTAATATTTCACCTTCTATAAGAATCCTTTACCAGTTGTCCTTAATCTAAGTGGCTTCTCTTTGAAATTTTCCCCCAATTTATCCTGTACATACCTTATTTGCATATAGTTGCTTCCATGTGGCTTCCCCCATCAGACTATGATCTCTTTAAGAGCAAAGACTATTTTTTGCTTGTCTTTGTATGCCTAGTGCTTAGCACATTACCTAGACTGTAATAGGCACGAATGACTGACTGACTGGCATAAAAGGACACTAGATGAATTTGTAAGTGAATGCCATAAAATAATCAGAGAAAAATTAATCTCTATACTATATAACATATCTTTTAAATGTGAGGTGAATATGTTCCTTATCCTCAAATCTGGAAAGAATAAGTCAGAGATGGAGATCTCTAGATCAATATCATTAATAAAAATTGATATGTAAAATAAAATACTGGCAAATAAAGATATCTATAATTTACAAATATACTATATATACATATACAAATACATATGATTATGATTGCAGTAAAGAAGGATTTATACTAGGTGAACTCATTTGGTTCAATATTGAAAAATAATTAGCATGATAAATCTTATCAATAACAAAACAATAAATTCCTAGCTATATCCATGTATGCATATGCAAGCCTTGAAAAACTATATCAACTATTTATGCTTAAATACTTACAAGTATAGAAATGGAAGAATTTGTCCTTAATAAAATAAAAAGCATTTATTTAAAACCAAGATCTAGCATTATATGTAATGAAAAAAATTGGAATCTTTCATGCTAAGAATAGAGGCAGAAAGCAGTTCACCATTATTCTTTGACATAGTTTTGGAAATGTAAGCTACAACAATAAGGCAAGAAAAGAAATTAAGAGACTAAAAATAGGCAAAGAAGAATTCAAAACAATCACATTAGTAAGTAATATAATGATTTATTTGTGTAGAAAACTTGAGTTACTCAAAAAAAGTTAATTAAGATAATACAATAAATACCTTTGACAAAATGGTGGAATACAAGATAGAATTATCCTTCTCACATCACGACTCTCCCCATCAGGGTCTCAATATATTGCAGGTTAGCATAAGAAATTAAATGCGAATTTGGGGGGAGTTCTGTGGAAGCCACAGACACATGAAGGCCAGCAGATGACACAGAGCCTAAAACCAAATACTTAACTCAAACTTTACAATAAGGTAGTGTAAACACCCCATAAAAGAAAAAGAAAGAATTCAGACTTCATCTCTGGTACAAAGGGAGGGCCAAAAAATTTTGCACAGATTTTCCAGATTGCAAGGGTGCTGTTCCTAACCCCCACAATGTGGAAGAGATAACTACATTTTTAATTTTGGAATATTGGGAATATTTTAGACAATCATATTTCTATCAATAGGAAATTGGAGTTACACAACAACCCAATAATGAGTTACATTTTCTGCCCTACTATGAAAGTTATTTATGGTCCCAGTTGATTTTTTTATGAGTCTCTTGGGTTTTCCAGCAGACTGTTTCAAGTTTTCTGTAGACCAACCTAATTCAATGGAACTACATAAGTACATTGGACAGTGAGTGACGAATTCTTCACCAATCCATGGAATACAGCATAAATCCACAAAAATTACCAGTTTCCCTTTACTAATCAGCCAGTAGGCTCACACTTACTTTTTAAACAAAGGCATTTACTCAAATGGCATAGCAAAAACAGTAATTACAAAGCATTTCTCCCAAGAAAGCCTGAAGTACAGTCTCCCACAAATACACACAGGGTCTGGGGTGGATGGAGGGAGATTAATCCTGCATAATCTTAAATTTAAATGTAATGGAACAAATGTGTAGAGAACACATGTAACCAAAGCAATTCATAATCTTGAAACTATAGGGCCTTGATGTATTTTCTTTCTCCAGAGGGTCCTTATGATCACTGTGAGGAATGGTTTTGAAGGTGAGAGTGTCTCTGCTGCTGGAGCTAGGTTAGACCAGACACTCAAGCACTGGGCAGCTGCTGAGTGAGGCCGGATGGACTGCTCAGATTCCCGGCTATTGCTGATGGACTGGGCTGGGCAAGCTCTGAGGTCTGTCACCTCTAATCAAGAAGTGGGAGAGATCCAGCCTCCCCTATTGGTCAGTCATTCAAAGCCAATTCCCTTAGTAAGACACTCACCTTGTCTTATGGTAATCAGTCTCAATTCAGTCAATTACACTTTCCAGACTCCTTTTGGAGTCTTATACAGATGAGAGGCTAGTTATAGAGGAAGAAAGATAGCTCATACTCCAGATAGTCTTATTTACCTTTTTATGTTCAAGTGAGCTATTCAAGCCTTCCTAATGTATGGAATATTTTTGTTGTATCCAGAGCTTTCCACTTTAGTCAGTCAGTTACATTTCAATGTCTCTGTCTTTTTTTGCCCATTAAAACCTGAGGCTTTTGTTGAAGTCTCACTAGGGCATCTTATTTCAGAAAGATAACTGTAAAATGATTTTAACTGAAATAAAAAGAATAAAATTAATTAGAGAGAGATTCTATGAACATGGTTAGGCCATGCAAATATAGTAAAGAAAACAATGTATAGATGTAATGCAATACCAATCAAAAAGCAATGAATACTCTATTGACTACTTAAACATCGTTACAAAATTTATATCAAAGAAAAAACAGTCAAGCAGTGAGGGGAGTTAAGAACAGGAAAAAATGAGCAAAAAAGGGACTTGTACTGATAGATTTCAAATTATACAACAAAACAGTTATTAAATTAACTTCAGCTACCAGAAACAAAAGTATAGATACATTGAGTAATTTAGATCATTCAGAACTAGAACCAAATACGTACAATAGACTTCTTTTGATGGGGTAGAGGGAGGTTAAAGTGAGTGGATTTCTGGGCCTGAAATTTCATTCTTTTAGGAACTCCAGAGAAGAAATTCCCCTCTACCAATGCAGGTTAATGATTATTCTGCAATTTATAATCTTAGAATGGGGCACTGAGAGAGAAAGCAACTTGCCTGGGGTCACATGGCCAGAATGTGTCAGAAGGTCTTGGTCCCAGGTCTTTCTAACTCCAAGTCTAGGCTTTACACTCTAGCATTCAACAAATCAAAGATCACAAAGGATTGGTAAAGCAATCTGTCAAATAATAAAAACTCTTGGGATCACTGAGTTGGAATAAGGCATTAGATCCAAATCTCACATCATAAAGTATAATGAATTACAAATGGATTAATAGACCTCATTGGGTACCCCCAGTTTCCTGGTGGAATTCTCTCTCCATACTTGCCTCAGTTGCTACAGGCTTGTAAGAGGAACAATCAACTGTCTGAGTATTTGGAAGCATACAATGTTATGCCGCCATGACTGGATCCCCAACGGACCCCATCAGACTATTGCCTGGGACCTTCTTCTTAGGCTCATTTAGGGTCTAGCATTCACTACTCTTCTCATGTTCTTTCTTACTTTCAGGCTAAGTCATCTATCATCATCAGACCAGTCAAGTAAGATATTAAAACCAATTGAAATCATCCCTGACTGGCCCGATGCTGACTAACAGACAGCTCAGTCAGGGAGTGGCATTGGTGGAAAGAGGAAGAAGGATCATTTTTTATGTATCCCTGAACTATTTCTGGGGTCCTATTACTTCATACAAAATTCCTTCATGTGTCCCAAGACACTGTCTCTTCTAAAAGGAAAGTTCTAAGGAGTTTTGAAACTTAAAGCAAGTTACAAGAAAATTGAGGAAGAAGGAATTATTTTGGGGACTATAATATTTTAGTAAAACCAGCTACGGGTTCAGAAAGCAAAAAGCTAAGGAAAGGTCTATAGTTACAAAGGACAAATGTTTCTTGTAACAAAATCCTTTTTTTTTTTTTTGGTAACTTACAAATTTTCCCTTCTTGGATACAGAGTAAATTTATCATTGCTGTTATTATTTGTGTTAAAATATACATTATATATTGCAAGCATATCCCTAGGACGTCATTTCCCACAATGATTGGGGCCAATAACATCTCCGTCATGAGAGATCCTCTGGATTATGACTTCCCGGAGGCTGTGGTTGAGTTCACAGCACAGTGATGTAACCAAGCAAAGACTCTGATTGATAGATTATACTACTACAAAAGAAGTTTAAACAGTGGGCCTAAGAGATTATGTGGGGTGGGTGAGTGGGAAAAGAAAGCAGGTTGGGTGATGGTCAGCAAGGATGATAGACAGAGAATGTATAGAGCAACATGGCTATCAATGGCATCACATTCAAATGCTAAGAATTCCAGACCTGAAGCAACAAGCTTCAGTGTTCACAAGACCGTCTAGAACCGAAACAATTTCTGGAAACGCTCTATAGGAGATAGATTGCAACATATTCTAAGTGTCAACCACTGGTACTCTGAATTCTGAAGCAGTTATTCTTTCCCACTACGCTAGAGAATCGGAAGAATTGAAATCATGAGTTGAATAATTATTATCCCTCAAAAAATCCCTGTTGAAACTGGAAGCTCAAAAGGGTAGTTCATATCAAAACAAAGTCAACTGCAAGTCATGTCATCATCTCCCTGATGTCATGGTCCTCTAAGAGAATGAAGGACAAACACAACAACAAAAGTCCCAACATAAATAGATTGAATTTTAGGCTTTTATTTAGAAATGTACTCTATATTTGGTCCTTCTTTGGGAATTATGGCAACTCCCATAATTGCAGTTTCTAATTTTCTCATGTCTTCTTACATCCTCATTCCAAATGGTCCTTAAGCAGAAATGCCAAGACCTTATGAGAAAGTCTATTTCTGTGGTATTCTCCTGGCTGCGTTGTATACCCGTCTTCAAAACCTTTCCAACCCACTAGATTAGACCCACAGGTTTGGATCAATTCCTAAACTTCTGGGGGCTGGTCCAAACCTCTAAACCACTATCCTCTGGAACTCCTTTTATGAAGCTTGCTTTGCTAGGTTTGGTAGAATGGTCTCTTTGTAGGCAGCCCCTAGACTTACTTAACCATAAACCTCTTCAACCAGGCTGTCATTTTTGTGGCTACCAGGGCCTGAAAAGTGTTTCCTTCTGAATGGATTTCTTAGTTCTGCTGAACTTTCCCCCCCCTCCCCCAATCAGAGCTCAGGTCCTCCTAGGACATTCTCTATTTTCACAGGTTTGTTCTAAAATTGCATATGCCAAAAGAAAAAAATAGATCTTTATCTATTTCTATTAATTTTTTTCTCCTGGTAAGACATTTTCCACATTCATCAAATAAAATGTGCAGGGTATTTGAGGAGTTGGAATAAAGGTAGAACCTACCACTCAGGGTCAAACTTATTGACTAAACCTGGGTCACTATTCTACCTCTGACACCTCCTAGTTGTGTGACCTTGGGCAAGTCACTTAAGCTTTCTGAGCCTCAGTTTCCCAATCTGTAAAAAGGGGGGATAATAAGACCTATATTACAGGGTTATTGTGAAGATCAAATGAGATAAGATGTGTAAGGGTTTTGCAAATCTTGAAGCAAGCTTATAGCGATCCATCAATAAGCATTTTTTAAATACCCATTATGTGCTAGTCAGGTTAAACTAGGTGGCTAAGTGGATAGAGCATTGAGCTTGGAATTAGAAAGACTAATTCATCCTCCTGAGTTCAAATCTGGTCTTAGACACTTACTAGCTGTGTGACCCTGTTCAAGTCATTTCACCTTGTTTGCCTCAGTTCCTCACCTGTAAAAATGAGCCAAAGAAGGAAATGACAAACCTTTCCAGTATCTTTGCCAAGGAAACTCCAAAATGGGGTCACAAAGAGTTGGACAGGACTGAAACGACCGAACGACAACAAAACATATACTGGTTACTGTGCTATACACCGGCGATACAAAGACAAAGATGAAATCATCCCCCTTCTTGAGGAGCTGATATTGTATGGGCTGGGAGTGGGAAGACAGTATTTTCAGTATATCCAAAATACATGCACACTAACTGGGGAAAGGGGGCACTAGCAGCTCAGGGGACGAGGAAAGTCTTTATGGATTCGAAATTGGTGTTTGAGCTGAATTGTGGACACAATAAGAGATTTTAAGAAGCAGACAAGAATGCGAAAGAGTAGTAATATGCAATATGGAGCCAGGTTGTGAAAAGCTTTGAAAGCCAAACAGAAGGTTTTTGTTTTGTTTTGTTTTGTTTTTGTGATTCTAGAAGTATATAGAGAGAATCATTGGAGGTTTTTGCAAGATTAGGGTCAGTTACTGTTAGTATTCTTATTTGACTGTCTTTTGGTAAAATATAAGGGGAAATAGGATGATTCCCTACTCTTAAAAAAAATTCTTTACCTCTACTGAAAATTTACCTTTTACTTAGCTATATTTCCAAAAATGCTACCAAATTAAAGACCCATAAGTGGTATAGTAGTTATTAACACTTTAATGTGAATTAGTTTGAGCAGAATAGAAGCCTAGAGTTTTAGAGGTTGGAGAAACCTTAGAAATAACAGAGTCCAAACCTTTAATTTTTTAGGTAGGGAAACTGAGGCTTGGTGATGTAAAGTAATAAGCCCAACATCACACAGTGGTGAAGCTGTTACTAGAACTTGGGTCTCAATTTCAAATCTTCATCAAACTTAAGGCCTAAAATAATCAATCAATCAAAGAGTATTTATTCATGGCTTTTTACATATTGTAGGCATTGAGCTAAGCTCTAAAAAAGAACAATCATAGAGCACCAGCCCTGGAGTCAGGAGGACCTGAGTTCAAATCTGGCCTCAGACACATAACACTCACTAGCTATGTGACTCTGGGCAAATCACTTAATCCCAATTGCCTCACAAAAAAAAAAAGAACAATCACTCTAAGTGAATTTAGCAAGTATTTACTGAGCACTTACAGGCAAAGCTCTGTAGTAAATACAGAGATAAATAAGATGTCATTATTGCCCCATGAATCTATTTTCTATAGGAAGAAATGAGATGGCCACAAACAATATGAATGCAAGTTAAAATGTGAAGGTTCTATATGAGGGGTAGAGAGCACAATAGCATTCGAAGGTAGGAGACAGGACTTCTGGCTGGACAATCAGAAAAAAACTCCATGGAGAAAAATTACCCTGAGATTCTGCCTTGAAGGATGAATGGAGCTGGACAGAAAGAGATGCTCAGAGTTGGATTTCAGGAAGGAGTAGATGGCACATACTGTGGGGAAACACACAAAGACAGGAAAACTAGAACATAGTCAGGGAAATGCATGTGGTCTGCTCTAGCTAGAACAAAGCACATCTGGATAAAAGTAATAGGAAATAAAGCTGGAAACATATGTAGGGACCAAATCATAAATGGCCCTGAATATCAAACTAAGGAGCTTTCCTTTATCTTGTAAGCAGTCAGGAATCACTGGAAATTTTTAAACAGTAGATAATGTGACCAGGACTGTGATTATTGTTTTGGATGGCTTAGAAGTAGAGGAGAGACTGGAGTCAAGAATATCAATTTGAAAACTAATGTAATAAAAGTTAATAATAATAATATTAATAAATGCCCTTAAGGAATTGACATTCTTTTGGAGAGATAGAAAATGTATACAAATAAGGAAATATAAGGTGATTTGAGGAGGAAGAGAGGCTTCCTAGAGAAAGAAGTACCAAAACTCAGCATTGAAGGAGGCAGAAATAAAGGAAATACAAGGTACCTTGTGGGAGAAAGAAAAGAGCAAGGATATTCCAAGTGAGCCAAAACACTGCTGCCAACATTTCTCTGACTCTGATGAGGAACCCCAGGACCCTGAGCCCAAGAATCCTGGGAATAACTGCTGTTCTCTATACCCCCACATTGAATTTTTACATTTTACCTTGCATTCATATTATTTGTGACTATCTTGTTTCTTCTTATAGTGCCCCCAAACCACACTCCTTACTTCTAGCCTGCCCCCCAATGTAAACAACTCTTCATCGAAAAGGAACAGCCCACCATTTTTGCCATCCTCAGCACCAACTAAACAAGGGCCCAAGAGGCCCTAAAAATAGCATCACCCCATCCCCTCCACAGACCACTGTGCAATCCTTGCTGTCTCCACCAACTGACAACCAAATTCCACCAATGGGCCAAGCAAGCTCCAGCCTGCCTGAAGTAGCAAGGCACAGTGATGGGAAATAGAAGGAAGAAAGTGACAGTGAGTAAAACTACAGCTACCACTCCCTCTCCCCAGGTCACAATGGAGATAACCCAGGACTAAGGATCTAAGGGTTCTGAGAGTAGCAGTCTCCCCTCTTCCAGATATGGTTTATCAGTAAAAATATATTAGAGAAGATGTATTACCATCTTCTTTGTTGCTGTAGTACCCTAAAGTCCATGAGAGCTTCCCATCTGACTTGAAGATGAAACCTCCTATGTACATATATTGTCACACCCATTACAATGTGAGTGCCTTGAGAGAAGGTAATATTTTGCTTTTTTATTCATATTCCCAAGACTTTGCATATAAGTGCTTAATAAATAACTAGGAACTGGAGTCAAGGGTAAGGAAAAGGAAGGGGAAATACTTCTGAAACAGAAAGGAAGACAAAAAAGACAGGTCAAGACACACAGCAGTTTTGCTTTAGAGAAGAGAGAAGTAGAGGGAGTTCATTTGTTTTACGGGGCAGAAGATGACAGGAAGAGGAAGGAGAAGTAGAAATGGCTCAATTGAGCTAACGCTCAATTTACAGACAACATCTGTAAAGTGCTTATACAATGCTTGGCACGTAACAAACCTTAATAAATGTTTTTATCCTCCCTCACTCACCAGGAAGTGGGAAAGAGTACAAAAAGAGAGGTAGGAGGGTAATAAAGCAAAATTTTGTTAACAGGGCTGGCTCTGCTATAAATAGGGTAACATTGGAGCCTTGTCCTCAGAGTTTGCATAGCATATTCTGCCTATTGCCAGCTGTTTCTGTTCTTTATTCCTCATTTTTTTTAAGGCAGTTGGGGTTAAGTGACTTGCCCAGGGTCGCACAGCTAGTAAGTGTCATGTGTTTGGTTTGAGGCTGGATTTGAACCCAGGTCCTCCTGACTTCAGGACCGGTGCTCTATCCACTGTGCCACCTAGCTGCCCCTTATTCTTCATTTTTTAAGAGGACAAATGATACCATGGGTGATGTCTCGATCCAGACTCATTGAGGTCCAGTGGCAAGACAAAAGTCAAGACAACTGGCACCTGGCCAGGGATGCAGTGAACAATCTTAGTGTCTTTGATGTCTAACCAAGCTATAAGCACTCCACAGCACCTGCTTCAGCTGCCTTCATGGTCCTAGGAAGAAATTGTTCTCATCTGCTCATTCTGCAGGGGGAAGTCTTCACATGCTTGGAGTAGATATCTCTCAATTCACTGACAGGTTTGAGGCCTGTCAGTTACCCTCAACCATGGCCCTCAACCCTCAACTATGGCCCATCTGCCATGATAGTTTTACCTGAGTGTGGCCGCTGCACATGCTATAGCTTCTTAAAGCCACAGGTGAGAGTTGGGGGAAGGTGGACACCAAAGATGGACAAGCAGCCCTCACACCAGAGGTGCTAGTCCTCCCTGAACACCCTAGATATCCCATTGCCCTCCATGGTGGAATGGCATGATGATATGTAATGTAAGGCCCGGCTCCCAAGTTCGGAGCCTGCACAGCTATTTTGACTTCTCCTTATCATGTGACAAAGCAGAGCCTTTCAATTGGTTGCTGAACCAGAACTGAGAATGTATTCAAAAGGCACCAACTGGCCAAAGCATTTTCTTTCCTGCCCGGCTGGCATTCGAGCAGAAGAAAATGGGGGCCTCTGAGTGAGCGAAGTGCCATAGGTCTTCTATCTCCCAGAGCCTGGAAGAGGATAATGCAAAGCCCTGCTGATACTGAGAGAGGTCTGGGCAATGGCAGCCGCTAGAGGCCCCTGCTGCCTAGCTCCCTTCTGATGCCAACATGTGTCTTGTTAATATGGGCCTCCATTCTCAGTCTCTTTGCATTTCTTTCCTTCCAGATTTTAGGTAAAAGAGTAGTGGAAACGCCCATGGCCTTCTGATCTTCTAAGGGTCAGGATAGCAAGTACCAGAAATCCAGCAGCTAGAGTGCACACCAGGATTTGCAAGAGCCTCAGCCCGGGTGAAACAGTGGCTGAGACCCAGTCCAGTAGCAGGAAGCAGCAGCAACTTATTCATCATCCACGCCACATTCAGAAGCGAACTCTGTGGACAAATGCTTTGTAGAAATGACTTTAGATTGAATCTGTTCTCCTTGCAGTCTGACCAGGTATTGGAAAGAAGAGTTTGTCCCTCTATTCTTGCTCTACTTTCTCAGTGGATGTCTCTTTGTAAAATCTAATTGATATTAATTGGTTAAATGACACTGGGGTATTAATTACTGGTGATTATTATTGGGGAGAAAACACTGGAATGGGAGCTCAAGCTGATAGGATTAGAGAAACACCTCTGACCCCTCAGTAGGATCCCTGAAGCCCCAAGTGATATATAGTCCTGTTCAGGGACCTGATTCAATTGTGAAAGTAGAAGTTGGGATAAAGATATCAGTTTCTATATTATGTAAATGCTATATAAATGTTAACTATCATTATTTATTATTATTATTATTATCATGGACTATAACAGCAAAATATGTTATTAGAATTTTATCCCTATTATATAAAATCTTACTTTTAACTATATTTAAAAGGAAAAGTAGGGGGACAACTGTGGTTACTGCTTGTGTCTTGGTATCCCAGAAATGTGTCTGACCTACTTTAGTAAAGCACTAAACCCTACTGATATCTCTGCATTTCTTGTACAATGATGAAATCATCTTATAAATGCCTAGAAGGAACATAGCAAAGATCACACATTTCAACCATCTGGTTTCCTCCAAATATTTATGACTACAGGAGGCAAGGTAATTCCTAAAGACTTAGGTCTATGAGAGTCCTTATAGGCTGTCTTGAAGGACCCAGTGAAATCCTTAGTGAGAAGCAATATCATTCTTGCTTTAGGGAGTGAAAGAAATGACAAGAGACCCAAGGAGAGCCCTACAGAGAAATGGAAAGCTTTGGAATCGGAGGCCCAAGCCTCAGGTTCCTGTTGTACCTACTTGCTGAACTGCTTGCCCTTTTTTGAAACTGGAAGAATTATGGCCAGAAGCAAAGCCAAGTTTGCTCCAGTACAGGCAGGTTTGAGTAGATGGAATGAATGAACGCAAGAGGAATTTTCTCAGATTTGGCACTTGAGAAAGGAAAGGAAGCTGGAAAAAAATTAGAAATTTAAATGGCATCTGATGAAATCCCTTTTGATTCCACAACCCCACAACCCCCCAGGTTGGCTCTTTAAATCTTTAACTGTCTCTCAAGTATGTTATCTACTTAGGTTGAGAAATTATTGATTCTTTCTTTCATGCAGGTAGTATACACATCTCCCTAAAATGTAAAGCAGCAATCTGTGCTACATAAGATATGTAGCAGAGTGCCTTGCGCGTAGTAGGCACTCAAAGTTTGCATGATAGAATTAAACTGAATCAAACCGACTAAATCTGAAGTTGGGGGAGGGAGCATGTTCCCTACAAATGGTGCTTTAAGCAGGAGAAATGAGTATATCAACACATCCATGGAGAATCTGCTTCAAAATTTCCAAAATGTAGAATCAACTATCTGTTCTTAAATAGGAACTAAACTCCTGGGCTAAAACATTGTGAATTTTTCCAGACTTTTTTAGGAAAGGGGATTAAAATTCTGAACACTTTCCTGTTAGGATGGGCTGGTTGCAAATCTGAGATGACATGGCCAACTGATGTCTGTAGACCTAGGTGCATCAATTTAAAAGCTTCATATGAAAGCTTTAAAGGAAACACTTTAAAAAATCAATAGAAAGGTATTTATTAAGCACCTACCATGTGCTAGTCACTGTGCTAAGCGCTGGGGATACAAATACAGTCAAGAAAGAGACTCTCTCTTCCCCTCAAGGAGCTTATATTCTAATAATATGTAGAAGAATGGTGCCTGGAAGGAATGTTCTAAAAAGGGAAACCAGAGAGAATGGTGATAGTAATAGGACAATTGATTAAGATGTAATTAAGTGTTGATTTGATTATTGTTCTCAGTTAAAAAAAAGGAATTATTTTTATTTTGTCATTAAGAGTAGTATATTGACTTATGAAAGACATATCAATCACTAATAGAGGAAAGATTTTTCAAAGTCACATGTTAGTTAACATTTTGAAAGAATGTATTACAAGCCTTTATTGGTACTATGAGATAGGCTATCATAGTGGCTAGAATGCTAGGCAGGTACTGGATCACAAATGTGTCACCATCCATATTGGTAGTATGTGCTAGTGGAGGGAGTCACCACACTTAGTTACCCATACTGACAAATAAACACAAAACACCTCATGTATTTATATATTAAAAATATTGGTGATGTCTGGCTTCCACCCTTGGTCACACTGGCCGCCCTTGGGCTGTGACAATTAATAGTTTATAATACCACTAAACACTAAATAACCAAAGCATTGAAAACTCAAAGGATATGTTGTATTTTTTTGTATAGGATTTAAATGAAATAGGAACTAAAGTATGTGTTCTCCCCAACAATTGGATGGAACTTTTGTCTTTAGTTCAGAGAGGAGTACCAAGTTTAACTCAATATGATTGAATGGAATTCAACCTCAGATGAGCATTATAAGGTTTCAAGCCCTATAGTAGGCTAGAAAATTTGCCATACCTGGAATTACACAGTTCTTTTCTTCTGAGAAAGTCAGTGTTGTCTGATATTAAATAGAATTATTCCCTTCTTGTACCAGAGGACATGAGAATATCTTGGCATCTTAGTTTCTCCATTTGTAATTTTGTACTTTTCTTCACATTCAAAGATAAAACTCTTTCCCCATCAGCAGGGCATTACTCTGAGTTGTTATTTTCAGCAGTGCATACTGAGCCTTTTGATTGAAGCTTAAAGTTTGGAGATTTTACTGGGTTAGGGCCTGTGGCTATGGAAGAACACAAAACAAATTGACTTGCCACAGAGTCATTAGTACCATACTCTGATGGACAGATGAATAATACTGAAACAAAAACATCAGTTGGAATCAGACAATATTAGCACTGGAATAGACTTGAAGGGTACATTCTATAAGTTATCTTATGTGAGTCTTATTCTAACTTTAGGGTTATTTCAGCTATTTTGTGAGGCATACACTGAAAGACCTTCAGCAAAAAGCAAGAGAGGAAACAGCTCAAGACCTATATACATACAACTATAGAAAACTGAATTTTGAGTTAGAAGGAACATAAGCGGTCCAACCCATACCCAAAAAAGGAATCTCCAATATAACATAATTGATGAATGGTCATACATAGTCTTGAACATCTCCAGAGAGAGAACCTACTACCTCTTGTTTCATTCTTTAAATTAATAAAATAAGCCTTAAATAATTGGAGGGATAGTTATCATCCATGACTAGGCTGTGTCAATATTGTAAAAATGACAGTGCCACCTAAATTAATTTATTGATGTAGTGCTATGCCAATCAAATTATTAAGGGGTTACTTTATAGAGTTAGACAAAATAATATAGAAATTCATTTGAAGGGGGAAAAATGGGATCTCAAGGGAAATTATGAGGGAGGATATAGGAATGAAGAGGGAATAGCACTTCCAGACTTCAAATGATTTTTATAAAGAAGTAAATTGTCCAAGCTATTTGGTCCTGGCTAAAAAATAGGCAAACATAGAAGAGAAAGGGGCAGTACAGTGTAGTGGATAGAGAGGTGGCTTTGGAATCATGAACACCTTTCTGTCTCTGACACCTTCTGACTCTGTGACCCTGGGCAACTCATTCTCTGTTTCTCCATACCTTCTAAAATTATAAGTTGCAAATCAATTGCTGACCTTTAGTAATAGAGGAAATTTCCTCATTAGGAACTCCCTTCACCAATGAAATTACAGATCTGGATAAAAAAAGAAAAGATCAGTGGAACAGCCTAGAAAAGCCATATCCAGTGAGAATAGAACACAACAACCCAACAAACAATACATCCAAGAACATTAAATTACTTGGGGAAGAACTCCAAATTCTTCAAGAACTATTAGAAAACTGGAAAGTAGTTTGGAAAAATATATTTGGACGATCACCTTATACCATATATCATTATTTCCAAATGAATGAGTAACCTAGGTATAAAAGGTCACATCAAAAAGAAAAAAAAAGAGAGAGGAAAATGAATAGAAGTACCAAACACAATTATGTCTAAGAAGAAATTTCTTAACCAAATTACAGAAGAGACAGTAAGAGATAAAAGAGAAAATTTGGATGATAAGAAATTGAAAAGTTTGTGAAAAAACAAAATCAATGCTGCTAGGATAAGCTAGGATAATCAATGCAGCTAGGCCATAATAGGATTGGAAATATAGACTAAGCTAATTCTTTTCCTGGAAGGCAAGGAAGCTGCCAAAAACTTGATTGGCCTTGGGGGCTAAGTCTCTAGTTTTATAGTCTTGGACACAGCTTTCTGATGGCCTCAGGTCATGATGGCATGGCTTCCTTGTGCTTTAAAACCATAAAACACCCACTCACACTGAATCTGACACCCATCAGACTTGATGGACGTCCCAAGGCTATGTGAGTTATCATACCCTGCTCTGCTGATTAGACATCTGTTTCTTTATGTAGAGGTATCTACCCCAGCTAAATGCTATATCCTTGTTGATTATCCTTTCTATGCTATAGCTATCATTATTTTTATTATTTAGCTATTTTAACTATTAAATTAAATTTAGTTATTTTATTTAAACTGTTAACTATTATTAACTATTTAATGACCTATGAATATCCCATTTCATTCCAATGTAAGACCCACACTACAAGTGATCAGGCCCAGCCCACAATAGAAGAGAAACTGTTGAATAGAGAAAAAAAATCATTGCATCGAATATTTCTGATAAAAGTCTTGTATACGAATCTGATGTGTAGGGAATTAACACACACACAAATAAGAATAAAAGCCATTCCCCAAGTGGAGAAGTAGTCAAAGGACATAAACAAACACTTCTCAAACCATATGAAAGATTGCTACAAAGTACTAATAAGAGAAATGCAAATTAAAACAACTCCTAGGTTTAACTTCACATCTAGCTTTGGAAATAACCTTTGGTGCCCAAATAGGCACCAAAGTTAGACAGACTCAAGATGAGTGAAGCAGTGAAACCTTTAATACATTTCCTGCAGGAAGCAGGTGTGTAACTTGAGATGAGCACACACACACACACACACACACACACACACACACACTCTACAGAAGTGAGAGCAAACCTTATATCCCTATTCCCAGGTGCAAGTCCCTCCTAGCTGATTTTCACTGGTTCCTGAAAGGCCCACTATATGTTCCCTTTGGTATGTTTCTTCCTTCCTTCTTCATACATAAAATGGCATCTTAACCCTGCCTGCCCAGATGTGGAGAAGCTAGTATTCACGAGCCTATTAAGCATGCCCACTCTAAGTAAAGCTTAACCTATGTCCTTCTTCCAGCCTCTTTAATCAAACAATCAGTTTCACCCAATTTTAGCTGGTTCTTGAGGCTCCTGACCCAGAGCTACTTCTCTCTCAATTTCCTTATATGGAAATATAATAGTTTCTTACTTCTCACACCTGGCAAATTGTCAATTATGTACCCCAAAGTGCCTAAAATGCCTATGTTCTTTACTCCAGAGCAGAGGTCCCCAAACTTATTTGACTTACCGCCCTCTTTAAAAAAAAAAAAAAAGAATTACTCAGTACCCCCCTGGAAATCTACATTCTTTAACCTTTTAATTTTTAAAAAAAAATTTGCATCATTTCAAAAATATACAAAATATTTTTAAATGACACCTATTAAATTCAATAATTTATTATAAATTTGTGGGTATTTTTCTGCATTGAAATTTTGATGATGCAATATTGCATTATGTAAACATGTAGTATCATATTGTAAACAAGTCATTACATGCACATATTCCTACCCATGCATGCTGGACTTCCCGACAATGGACGACATGCTTGCCGGCCAACATTTCTTGTCAAGACCTGTTGGCCGACTTGACCACTGATCAATTATAACATGCATTTTGTGTGTTTATTTGGAAAATAATGTAATCACTATGACTTTAACTCTGTTACACAACAGACGAAACACGTACAAATGGTTTTTCAAAATTCTCTTCTCTTCTTTCCTTATGCTTCCACCTCCCCCTTATTTTTATTCAATGCCCCCCCAAATGCACCAGAGGCTACTACCACTCCCCTGGATTGTTCCAGTGCCCCCCCCAAGGGGCAGTATCACCTACTTTGGGAACTTAGGCTCCAGAACTTCTACTAGATTTGTTCAGAAAGGTCCTATATAAACCAAACTATCCGTATCAATACTTTTTGGGGCACCAAAGAACTGGAAATGAAACAGGTGCTCAGTAGAGCCTGGGAATAGCTAAACAAATCATGAATCGAAATTCCAGCCACGATTAGCGGTGGGATGAGGAAAAAGAGCACTATCCATGCCCCTACCTCCCATACAGGGAGTTAGTGATAGAGAACTCTACTTGCCACACAGCAAAGTCAAAGTGAGAGCATGAGCTGGAAGTCAGATGGTCTCTTTAAAGGCCTCCTCTGGCTCAGTAGTCAATGAGAGGATTACTTCATTATTTTAGTATCCATATCCAGAAGAGATTAAGTATACAAGTTCCAGAATCAAACAGACATAGTGGCATAGTGTTTGATAAAGTCAAGGATCATGACTGCTAGGATAAAGGCTCCCTACTCAACAAAAATTGTTGCAAAAACAGGAAAGTAGTTTGGCAAAAATTACATTGTATACCATAATAAGCCCCAAATGGATCCATGACTTAGTCATAAAAGGTCACATTATAAACAAATTAGAAAAGCAGGGAAGGAGAAAATTTTGGTTGTACAAAACTGAAGAGTCTTTGCATAAAATCACTGAAATTAAAATAAAAGGGAAGAAGGTAGTTGGGGGGTATTTTATAGGAAACTTTTTGTATAATGACTTAATATCTAAGATCTGTTGGGAACTTCAAATATATATATATAAAAGCCATTCCTTAATAGACAAATGGTCAAAGGCTATGAATAGGTAATTCTTAAATAAAAAAATGCAAGTTTTCAACAACTTTAGGAAAATTACTAAAAATCACTAAAAATAAGACAAATAGAATGAGAAGATAAAATGAATGGAATCATCTTACATCCATCAGATTGGCAAAGATAACAAAAAAGGAAAATGACAATTGGTGGAGGGATTATGGAAATCAAGGCGTACTAATACAATGTTGGTGGTTCTATAAATTGGTCCATATGTTCTGGAAAGTAACTTGTAACTATACTCAAAAAAGTTATGCACATTAAAATGTGCATAACTTTTTTTTTTAACCTAAGGTTACCACTATTAGGCTTATATCACCTAAAAGAGATCAAAGACAGAGGGAAATGGCTCATATGTACAAAAGTAGCACTTTTTCTCACAGTAAAAGGTAAGGTAAACTGCATTTTTCAGACCCTTTTCATAAGTAGCAACAAATGACAAAAAGAGTAAAAAAGTGTTTTTGTGCAAAGGAAGAGATTTATATTGATTCTCAAAAACTGTGGAATATTTAAAGTGCTGCAGATAAACATTTTGACATGAGTAGAAAAAGAACTTTGTTTTAATATATATTTCTAAACTATATGTATGAAGATACACAGTTTTCAGAAGGGATTTGGATAGTTTTGGAGAGAAAATGATGTGTGGTATAGATTTGAGGACTTTGATCTCTTTGTTAACAATGTGTGGTGCCATTTTTGCATGAGAACAGATCAATGTTATAAAGAAGAAATTATTTTTTATTTATTAAGAAACTAAAGAAACATTGAATGTGAAAAAAATGTCAAGGGCACCAAGGAAATGGAGACTTAGGAGCTGAGGCATGACAGATACGTCCTCTAATTTGCATATTTGTCCTCTAATTTGCATATACATATTTTATGACCTAAGAGAGTAAAACTTTTTAAAAAAATAGCAAATCCTTTATACACTTGAAAAAGACTAGAGTTTTGACATGGGAAATTTGGGAAGCTACCATATTCAAGGTAAAGGGTAAGTCCTTTCAAGCTAAGAGATTCTTACTTGAGCCACTGAATACAGTGAGAGAGGACTTTCCACAGCAACAGCAAAGGACCTGAAGGGAAGTGAAGGTCCAGCTGGACTCTATCATCTGCCCTACCCCCGTACCCTAACAATCATTGAGCCATTTTCATTTGCCATGAAATGTAACCCTTCTATGTGGGTTTCCTCCTCAAATTAGAAAGTTCCTCGAGAGCAGAGACTATCTTGCTCTTCTAATTGTATCCCCAGTGCTTGGTATATAGAAAATACTTTTAAAAAAGGCTTTTCCCTCCCATTCCACGGATAGCATGAGAAATCTTAGACCATGTTTTAATGTACCAATCTAATAACTCTATCAAACAAGGACATGAGGTTAGTTTTCAAGTTCTTTTAGGGTACTGAGGTTTAGTTCACCTGGACCCAATGGCTTGAAATCATTGAGGGCATCTATGGGCTACCATGTGATTTTCTCACTTATCTTGGGTTTCAAGTACCCACTGGCCATTTTTGTTCTAACCTTTCTAAAGTCCTTGATAGAAAAACAGAAGCAAAATAAAGGTTACACGGTTCTTCCTTCCTCTGACATCCATTACCATTGTTTGATCCACCCTGAGCTATGGTACCATCCCTTCCTTCATCTTTCTCCAAGTCCTAGTATAGCTAAAGGAATCATTTTTGTCTTCATTAGTATTAACCACAACCGTTAGCTTATTCTTAATTTTATCATCTATTCTCTTACTTGTTACCTGTCCTTACATCTATCTTCTCTGTGTCTTTCTAAAATCTATTTGGCAATGAGTTCCCTGCCACCTATAACTGTCTCTGTGGACAGTTCCCTTCTTCTTTATAAGAATTGTTTGTTTCAGTTGCCAGAATTTCATTCTTGAGGGCATCAAATTCTTAGTGGGATAACTTTTCTTATGTAATTTCAGGTCATAGGTTTCTATCTATCCTTTCTCCAAACTCTTTGAAATTCATTCTTTCTAGATTGCACATCAAACTATTTTAGGTCTTTACCTCCTCAATTATCATGAATTCTAACATAGAATGGTCTCTTCTTTCCAAGGTTACCATTGAAGTAGAATGGAAAGAATGTGGCTTTGGGGTCAGATAACTTGAGTTTATATCCTGTCTCTGATCTGTGACATTGGAAGAGTCACTTGCCCTTCCTAGGCCTTAGTTTCTTCAATTGCAAAAAGAGGTTGGCCTAGGTGGCCTCTGAGACCCCATCCAGGTCTGAGCTCTGCTATAGCAACTAGTGCTTTCTTATTGGTCAGATTCTGAATGGGTGCCTATTGGCTTCCTACACATTGTGAGAAATGAAATGATTGATTATTCAAGCAATTCAAGAATTTATCAGCTGCTCTACTTTTAACAGAGAACCCTCCAACAGATTCTAGATAGTTAACCCCCATTACTAGATTATTATGCCTCCATGACAGTTTTGTGACCTATTTTCCTGCTCACTGCCCATTTCCTCTCTCTCACAGTGATCTGCAGTATACAAAGGCATGAAAATAAGAATGGAAATTATGTATGCCAGAGACATTTAGAGGTCTAGTCTTCTATAAATATGTATATATCTATCACAATGCCTTGCACATCTTAGTTGATAATAAATGTTTGTTGAACTGAATTTAAATATAATCAACCATCCCTTTTTTATATGGGAATTGAGGGATAGCACCAAGTTCCATGTAAACCAGTAATATTTTTCAAGCATTCATTATATGAATTTGTATTTCAGTAAACCAGGTTTTATCCCCAATACATAAAAATACATGTAATTACATGTTAAAATAGGATTTTATGTTAAAATTATCTTTTTTCTGGATCTCAATTGACTAATGTTTATTAACTCAATCCCTCTAATTAAATCATATGAACATTTGCCTAGTAACTACTATACACCTACACCATGCTAGACACTACTCATCATAAAAGAGAAATAGCAACTCTGCCCAATAGGAACTTCTGGTCTAGCTGGAGAGAAAACAATTCTGAGACATTATATAAAACATGTGCAATGCCACAGTATCATTGACAGAGACAATACACAAAAACATAGGAGGAATTCAAAACAAAGGAAAGTTTATCAGAGGAAAGCTTCATGAAGGAGCTGAGTATTGAGTTGTATGTTTAATGCTAGAAGAGTTAACCAATCAAGACATCAACATTTGAATGTTTTTTGTTGTTGTTTGTGTTTTTAAGGGAAGGTAGAGGGATCTTTACTACTGTATAGGACTATACACAATACAGCACATGTTAGAACAAGACAAAAATCATCAGAAAATTCTAGTATTAAGATGAAAAAACAAAATAAAACAGATGGAAGTCACTAGCAAGCACTTCAAGAAGTTCCAAGCAGCTAACAGAAACCACTCCACCTACTGGCTAGAGGAGTTCTTGTGTTGTCCATGAATCTCTTTGCATCACTGCTCTACCATTATTTCATTATGTGTGCATCCTTGTCCAAGTGCCAGTGCATGTATGTGCCTGTCTAAGAAACAAGGGAGTAAGCTTCCCAATGTTAGTGTTAGAGAGTGTGTGCGGTCAGCTTGCCATCCCACCATAAAACATGGTGCTATGGGAAAGATTGAGAGCAACTTACAAACTGTCCTCTCAAAAGGCTATGCTTCCTGACCAGGTTCTTCCTGAATTCCTGCTCCAGATTTACTTCTCTGAATATTCCTGATTTCTTTTCCCACTCTTTCTGTTTATCCCCCAACGTGGACGTGTACTTGTTAAGTATCCCAATGAACAGCTGGCTTTGCTGTATTTCTATTTCATCCTAGGCATCACTGCCTGCATAGGACAGGTGGCACCCAACTCTGTAAGTGTTTGTTTACCTGTGCATGTGCGTGGCTTATACTACACTCTCTGTTGGCATGTATAGCCAGGGCTGATGCCAATCATAGCAATTTTTCTCCAAGGATGGGAAAGTGGGAGACCGCTGGTGCCATTCAATGGTGCATTGCTAGCCTTGATCCAATCACAGTTTTTACTATCACTACTTTCCCTGTTTTGGTTTACAATAGCACGTAAATTTTAGACTAGTATAAGCCATAACCCCAAAGCAATGATGACTCCCATGAATGGGGCAGAGACTGGACCTGTGATTTCATAGGATCATAGGTCTAGAGTTGGAAGGGACCTCAGCGGTGTTTAGTCCAACTATCTCATTTTACAGATGAAGAAACTGAGTCCCAGGAAAGTTAAATGACTTGCCTAAGGTCACACAAGTAGTAAATGGAAGAAGCAGAATTTGAATCTAGGTCTTCTTGACTCCAAAGCTATTGTATCTTATGGGGAATTCACTCTATTTTTTTAAGGCAATTGGAGTTAAGTGACTTACCTGGGATCACACAGCTAGTAAGGTCAGGTATTTGGTCTGAGGCCGGAGTTGAACTCAGGTCCTCCTGACTTTAGGGCCAGTGCTTTATCCACTGCACCACCTAACTGCCCCCGAACTCACTCTAATGATTCAGTTAGCACTTTCCTTTGCAAATTAAAGACTTGGAGAGTTACCTCAAGTATGAGCCATTAAGTGACTTAATCAGGGTCACAAAGCTAATAGGACTCAGAAGCAGGATTTGAACCCGGGTGTTCCTGGTTCCCCACTGGCTCTCTTTCCACTAAACCATACTGAATCTCTGCCAGTAAATAATACCTAAATGACAAAGGGGATGATACTGCAAGTACTGTCCGTACTGCACTTCCCACTATGACCCAATTCTGTTGACACTCACCACATGTTCTGCCCACCTCTGGACACCCTCTGCCAAGTTCAATCATTCACTAACCTGCAGGCCCAATTGTTTCCCCTCTATCTGCAACCCTGGATATCCTCTGGCCATGCAAAGACTACAGAGGACTTAGAACTTCGACACCAGATGTTTACACCTGCCAGGGACTGATCATTCTGGCTGCCAAATGCCAGGATCATTTGGTGGGAATCATCACTGAGGACCCAATAAGTTCTCAAAATTACCGACCAGCCAGGGGGCACTAGCCTCCATGCATTACCTTAATTGTCAACCATCACACTCCCTAACAAACGTCACTTGAGGGGGCTCACTGAAACCTTCAGTAATCTGTACCCAAAGGCTTAAAATGTATTCTCATCTTGCTTGGAATACGAGCACATACCTACATACCTGCACACACACACACACAGACACACAGACACACACACACCCCTCAACTAATCACACTCTCTACTTTCACAGTCACTCAAACCAAACACTAACTCTCTATTCTACACCATCACAAATACCTAAAGGCTGGCTCAACTAATCACACTCTCTACTTTCACAGTCACTCAAACCAAACACTAACTCTCTATTCTACACCATCATAAATACCTAAAGGCTGGCTTCCAACCATGGAATCTTCAGTAATGACAAACATTAGAAGAACCTCTCATAGACTAGAGGGTAATTCACTACAATACCTAATCGCCAGCCCCCAACCCCTTAATGCACACATAGCTTTCCCCTCATCAAAGACTATCTCCACCACACAAGTCTCCACATATACCAACTTTCTCTCTATTTTCTAGCACTCCAGAATAGTCCAGTGGAAGCTGACATACTAAGTTGTTCCACTCAACTTTTCTATGCTCCAAAGTAATGACAACAGAGGCAGCTAGATGGCACAGTGAATAGAACACTGGCCCTGGAGTCAGAAGGACCTAAGTTCAAATGTGACCTGACACTTGACACTTACTAGCTGTGTGACTCTGGGCAAGTCACTTAACCCCTACTGCCTCACAAAAAAAAAAAAATTAATGAGAACATCGAAGGGGAGCGTTCCCCTACCTGTGTAACCATGTGAATCCCTTTCTCCTTCCAATCTTGACAATTTCCATTCTCCCTACTATAGTGACCCCTAGAAGGCAAAGGATAGAGATGAACTCTGTCATTTCATTGGCATAAGAAAATCTTAGGTGATGAAACTCCCTCTACCAGTACAGGTTGGTGGCATTTTCTTGGAAACTAGGGAGCAGTGAGAGCTGAGGTGATTTGCCCAGAGTTGTAAGCCCATGGATGTCAGAGGGAGTTCTGATGCCAGCTTTCTAGCCACCATGCAATACTACCTCTCCCAGAGAGCAGGGACTTTGTCTAGATATCTCACTCCATATTGTGCCCAGTCAGCGATTCTGGATGGAGATGCTGATGGTCATGGTGTATGGTCCTAATCACGGTAAGATTTCTGGTTGAAAGATGGACATTGGGCCTTTTCCCCCTCCTTTTCGGCGTTTTTTTCTGCTTGTTCTCTTTATAGACTACTTGGGCATTCATCTCTTTTTAAATTCGGAGATTCTGCATATTCCTCTTCTGGGAAAACTCACAGAAAATATTTGCAAATGAAAAACACTTTGCCTTGTGTGTTTTTTCTCCCTTTCAGGCACATGAATAAACAGAATGTTCTGACACACTCCATATCTCTCTCGCAGCCCATTGCCTTGCCCAATATTTGTCTGTAACAATTTTGCTTCATCTATTTTTTTTTCTCCCCAAAGAAATAAGTTTCTTCACATTTCAGAGGCACAAATTGTTGCTTCCACTTTTCAAAGGAGGTTTGGTGTTTCCAGATTTAGAAACACACTCCCAGTTGCCAGGCTCTGTCACACGCTGCCTTGAATTAACAAGAAATGTTCCTTTTCTTGGGCAAATGAGGGGAAAGCATAAATGATCTAAAAGGCTTTCAACTTGGAGAGAAGTTTCCTTTAGGAAAGATGCTTATGAGAAAATCTAGCGGAATGATCCAGGGACAGAGAATAAAGTGCAAATGCCAAATGAGTTGTTTGATTTTGAGTGAAGCAATTTCCTTGTCTGCAAAATGAGGCAAATAGTCTCTATCTCTTTAAAGATAGAAAGAGACAATAGATACGAAAGTGCTTGGAAAGTGAATAGATAAATTAGGCTTGATGGCACAAACCGGTAATCCCTGCTCTTGGAAAGGCTGAGGCTGGTGGATCCCTTGAGCTCAAGAAGGCTAAAAATCTCTGAGCTGCAGTAGGGCTAAAGCTGACCAGGTGTCCACTAAGTCTGGCTCCAATATGATAAGCCCCCAGGAGTGGGGGGTAGGAGGTGAGACCAGGCTACCTAAGAGGGGTAAACTGGCCCCAGTCATTAACAGAGAAGGTCATGCTTTTGTGCTGATCAGAAGTAAGATATGGCTCATGAGTAGTTACTGCCCTTCTAGTCTGGGCAAGACAGGGAGACAGTCTCAAAAAAAAAGTGAATAAGTGAATAATTGCTCGGTAGATAAGTCAAAGGATATGAAGAAATATTTTTAAAAGAGATGTAAATTCAACAAAATAAATGTAAAAGTACTTCAAATGACTAATAGTAATAGAAATGTACATTGAAAGGACTTTGAGGTTTCATCCTACATGCAGAAAATTGGCAAAAATGATTCCCCCCCAAAAAGTGGAAACAGTGAATTTTGGAGGATCTGTGGAAAGACAGGTACATTAATACATTATTGTTGAACCTATACATTGGTCCAGCCATTCTGGAAAACAATTGATATTTCTGTGAGAAAATTGATTAAATTATTATGCCCTTAGACCTCTTCTACCAAAGGAAGTCAATATATGAAAATGGCACCAAAAGATCCCTGCAAGCAAGGAAAAAAATATATTGTCTTCCCAAAAAAATTGTAATTTCTCACAGAATGCACTTGTGAAAAGTTCAACTTTTCCATGGAAAGACTGCTGACTCTGGAGTGACAAGATGTGAGTTCAAATCCTACCCCTAATGCTTTCTACTTATGTGACCTTGGGCAAGACACTTTTTCAGTCTCAGCTTCCTCATTGATAAAATGGGGACAATAATACCATCTATTTCCCAGGATTATTGTTAGAATAAAATGAGACAGTATCTGTAAAGCACTTGTTGTTCAGTCATTCAGTTGTATCTGATTTTAGTTGACCCGATAGATTATAGCACACCAGGCCCTTCTATCCTCCACTATCTCCTGAAATCTGTCCAAGCTCATGCTTGTTGCTTCCATGACACTATCCATCTCATCTTCTGCCATCCCCTTTTTCTCTTGCCTTTAATCTTTCTCAACATCAGGGTCTTTTCCAATGAGTTCTGTCTTCTCATTATGTGGCCAAAGTATTTAAGATTCAGCTGCAGTATTTGTCCTTCCAAAGAGTAGTCTAGAATTCATTTCTTTAAGTATTGACCAATTTGATCTTGCTGTCTAAAGGACTCTCAAAGATCTCTAGCACCACCATTTGAAAGAATCAATTCTTTGGTGCTCAGCTTTCCTTACATCCCAGCTCTCATAACCATACATTGCTACTGGAAAAACCATAGCTTTGACTCTATTGACCTTTGTCAGCAAGGTAATGTCTCTGCTTTTGAGTATGCTATCCAGATTTGCCATAGCTTTCCTTCTGAGGAATACATGTCTTTTAATTTCATGGCTGCAATTACTATTTGCAGTGATCTTTGAGACCAAGAATGTAAAATCTGCTTCTCTTTCTTCTCCCTCTAGTTGCTGGGAAGTGATAGGACCAGTTACCAAGATTTTAGGGTTTTTTTATGTTAAGCTTCAAGCCAGCTTCTACACTCTCTTCTTTCACTCTCATCAAGAGGCTTCTTAATTCTTTTTCACTTTCTGCCATCAGAGTGGTATCATCTCCATATATGAGATTTTTGGTATTTCTCCTGGCAGTCTTAATTCCAGCTTTTGATTCATCCAGCCTGGCATTTCACAGGATATACTCTGCATATAAGTTAAATAAATAAGGTGACAATTTATAGCCTTGTCATACTCCTTTTCCAATCTTAAACCAATCAGTTGTTTCTTGTTCGGTTCTAACTGTTGCTTCTTGGCCCACAATAGAACCACATTTGGTTCTAACTGTCGCTTTTTGGCCCAAATACAGGTTCCTTAGGAGACAAGCAAGATGATCTGGTACTCCCATCTCTTTAAGGACTTGCCACATTTGGTTGTGACCAACACAGTTAAAGACTTTAGTGTAGTCAATGAGGCAGAAATAGATGGTCTTTTTTTTTTCTGGAACTCCTTTACTTTCTTCATAATCCAATGAATGGTGGCAATTTGGTCTCTAGTTCCTCTGTCTCTTCAAAAACCAGCCTCCTCTTCTGGTAATTCTCAGTTCATGTATTGCTAAAGCCTTGCTTGCAGAATCTTAAGCATAACCCTGCTGGTGTGTGAAATAAGTGCAGTTGTCCAATAATTTGAACATTCCTTGGCATTGTCCCACTTTAGGATTGGAACATAAACTGAATTTTTTTACAATCCAGTGGCCACTGTTACACTTTCCAAATTTGCCAGAATACTGAACGCAACACTTTAACAACATCATCTTTTAGGGTTTTAAATAGTTCAGTGGAATTCCATCACCTCCACTAACCTTATTGTTAGCAATGTTCCCTGAGGCCTACTTGACTTCACTCTCCAGGATGTCTGGCTCTAGATCAGTAACCACACCATCCTGGTTATTGGTGATGTTAAGATCCTTGTTTTATAGTTCTTCTATGTATTCTTGCCACCTCTTCCTAATCTCTTCTGCTTCTGTTAAATCCCTACCATTTTTATCTTTTATCATGCCCATTTTTTTGCATGAAATATTCCCTTGATATCTCTAATTGTCTTGAAGAGATCTCCTGTCTTTCCCATTCTATTGTTTTCTTCTATGTCTTTGCATTGCTCCTTTAAGAAAACCTTTTTGTCTCTCCTTTCTATTCTCTTAACAAACCCTAAAGTGCTCTAGAATGCTAGCTATTACTACTACTACTACTACTACTACCAACACCACCACCACCACCACCACTACTACAACTACAACAACAACAACAACAACAACAACAACAACTACTACTACTACTACTACTACTACTACTACTACTACTACTACTACTACTACTACTACTACTACTACTACTTTGTGATGTTGGCCTCAGGGAGATAAGAGGTAAGCCAGTCCTAAATTAATTTATAAGTAGGAAAAGTTTTTGGTTTTAGTCTTTTCTCTTTCTGTGTCTACTTCCTACTTCAAGTCAACAAGCACTTAAAGGCCAGATACCATGTGTGTGCTAAGTTCTGTGGTTACAAAAATACAACCAAAATCATCTTTCTCTTAGAAGAGCTTAGATTCTACTTCCTAACATCCCCTATCTCTATATGCTGTGTCTCCATGTTGACTTCTGTCTAGCTTTCCAGTTCTTCCCTTCTGTCTATATTACAAGGCCCACCCAAAGCCTGACCTAGACCTGCAGTACCCAGGTTTCAACATTATTTTTCTTCACTCCACACTCTGCCTTATTCTTCTTCCTTTATCAAAATTCCCATTTTCTCTGTGTTAGGTATTAGGAGAAAGCTTGATTCAATATGACATTCCTGTTGCTGCTCACCTATTCTGCTCCACCTGGACTAACACACTCTACAGTGGACCTGAGACCTGTACTTTCACACCCAGTCTTCTAGTACCTATGCCACTAATCTTTTATTTTTTTATTTAAAAACTTTTTTTATTAAGTGCTTTTCCTCCTCCACTGCTACTACTAACCTACCTGACTTCCTTTAAATCCCAACTAAAATCGTACCTTCTCCAACTCCTCTTAATTCCAGTGCCTTCCCTCTGTTAATTATTTCCTATTTATCTTGTATATAGCTTGCTTTGTACATATTTGTTTGCATGCTGTCTCCCCTATATAATATGTCATATTACATAATACATCATATTATATAATAGGGGAACCACTAAGTTTTAGGAAAGTTGACTTCTTCCTCTTTGGATCTCCCATACTAGAGCGCAACTCGGTGGACCGATGACTGAGCATGTGCAAACTAGCCCACTCTATCTATTGGCTGGACCTACACACCAGACTTCAGCTTTCCTTCCCATCCAGACATTCATCAAGCCAAGCTTTTTCTTTTCTTTTCTTTTCTTTTTTTAAAGGCAGGCCTCTCGTAAGGATGATTGTAAGTTCAAAGAATTTGGAAATGCTACCTTGGTTAAAGTATGGAAGAGAACAGAATTTGTTCAGCTATAGAACATCAAGACCAAACAGACAAGTAGTTAGCACAAAAGTAGTTTTGTGTGGTACAATTCCCAAATGTACCAAAGAATAATAATGAAAAAGTATTTATTAAGCACTTACTATGTGCCAGGCAGATGCTTACTATGAAACAAGTAACCTCACTCCCCTTTTCATTTCGCTAGAACAAAACCCAATGCCCTGGTCACTTCTCTCTTTTATGTATTATTTTCCCTTATTTGAATGTAAGCTCTTTGAGGACAGAGATTGTCTCTCGTATTTTTAATATTTGTATAGTGCTTGGCACTTAAAAGGTAAAAACTCACCAAATTTTCCCTAATAAATCAACAGTCTTTTTAAAAAATCATATGACTATCTTCAAATATTTATGATTTCTAATTTTTTTATTTTTACTTCTTTTAGTCTTGAAATAGCCACATGCAAATGAGCTAAGAGACCAAAATGCCCCAAAGTTCCTTAAGTACTAGGACTGTTTCTCATCATTTTGTGTCCTGAGTCTTTATACTCACATTTTCCCAGTTTTTAAATAAATAAAAGGTATTTTTCTGCTTCTGTAAGCCATTTAACAGTTAATGTAGAAATAAGGCATCATCATCTTTCACAAGATGATTTGTCTTGATCTTTATAGCATAGTCAAATTTTGTTTAAAAAAAACTGCTGAAATCTCATCTGAAAACTTTCTTCACACTCATATTTTAGCAATTTTTATTAAATCACATTATTTTCCTACTCCTTATAGGCATCAAAAGGTTTTTCTATTAAAAAGGAACAGCTTACATCCTTTACCAGTTGATACAATTCTTTTTCTTTACATGAGAGTACTTTTCTGCCCTTTTCATAAAAGTGTTCCATATAAAAAGATGGCACCTTATATCTTATGAAAAGAAGGTAGTCACTTGTCATATTAAGTTCCTAATAAGTCCTAGGATTAATTATGAGTTAGCCACAGTAACACTGTACATATCCAGATAAAGCACTCAGGGCCCTTTGATACGTCCCACTTTTCAGCTATAAACAGTTGGAATGATTATCTTTTCAATGGTGACCCTACCAATACTTCTTTGAACAGATCAAAGCAGATGATCATGGATTCAAGGAAAAATGCATTTCATGAAACAAAATATTAAAAAAAAATAATTAAATTACAATATAATAATGTAATATAATAAAATTATAATATAATATAAATATAAAATAATTAAAACAAAAACAGATAATTGAAGTGGGTGTTAATTTTCATGGGTTCTCTAGAGAACACTTTCTCAGTATGAAAGTGAATGATTGTTGAACCCTGTACCATCATACACACACACACACACACACACACACACACACACACACACA
>NW_020954556.1:45472338-45569860 GCF_900497805.2 Vombatus ursinus | reverse complement strand
TTTTTTTTGACAATGTTTTATCTAGCCCCCTTCTCCCTTCCTACTCCTCCTACTACTAGAAAAAAGAAAGAGAAAAAGAAAACCCTTCTAACAAATAAATAAATTCTCACATTGTCTGGGTCCAAAAATATATCTCTCATTCTGCAACTTGAGTCCATCATCTTACTGTCAGGAAGTGGTAACATGTTTTCTCATTGGTCCTCTAGAATTGTGGTTGGTTTTTGCATTGATCAGAGTTCTCAAGTCTTTCTAAATTGCTTTTCTTTCAATGTTATTGTTATATAAATTGTTCTCCTGGTCCTGTTCATTTCATTCTGTATCAGTTTATACAAGTCTTTCCCAGTTTCTCTAAAAGCATCCCTTTTGTCATTTCTTATGGTACAATAATATTCCCTTACATTCATGTGTGATAATGTGTTCAGATATTCCTCCACTGATGGGTACCCCCTTAGTTTCTAGTTCTTTCCCATAACAAAAAGGACTACTATCAATATTTTTGTACACAGGGGCCCTGTTGTATATATTACTTCTTCTCCTCTTTCTTTGATTTCTTTGGGGCAGTTAACCAAGTCTATTTCACAGAATCACAAAATCTAAGCGCTAGAAGAGATATCTGAGGACATCTAGTTGAATACTTGGGTTCTCCTCCAGGATGGCCAGGGCCAAGTCCTTTAAAAATTATTCCAACACAGCAATTTTATTCTGACTTAGTCTCTCAAAGCAGCCAGCCATGCAGGTAGTAAGTAGCAAAGCAGAGATTTGAACCTTTGTCTTCTGACTTGAAATCCAGCTCCTATCCCACACCATTCTATCTCTCTACCTTTTATTCTGCTCTATTTTTCTGTCCCTTCCTTTCTATTCTTTAATGTACAGAACTTCATTACCACCTTCATGGACTATTCCAAGAGCCTCCTAACAGGTAGCCCAGTGCCTATATTCTTTTTGTTTTGTTTTGTGAGGCAATCGGGGTTTAGTGACTTGCCCAGGGTCACACAGCTAGTAAGTGTCAAGTATCTGAGGCCAGATTTGAACTCAAGTACTTCTGAGTCCAGGGTCCCTCATCTTCATTTTCCCTTCTGGCTATACATTTTTACTCTAAAAGGGTATCAAAAGTATCTTTAAGGTTATTCCACATTGTTCAACAAGGGACTGAGTCCACTGAGTCAAGGACCTTGGAAGGCTCTTTATGCCCCTGGAAAAAAAAAGTATGACTGCAATCAGGGCCCCTGATCCCAAGGACAACTTAAGCAAAAATTTACTATCTTCATAGTTGTAATTACACTTGGAGTTGTTAGGTTCTCAGAGATCTGTCTCTATAGTTCCATGGTCTCTGAAGCTGACTCCTATGGGGGCCTTACACACAGCAAGTAGCTCTGTCATTAACAGTTAACATTTATTTTATCCAGATATCCATAAGCATTTAAGCACCTATAACAGTGAGTAGGATCTCAGAAATTGAAATTCTGCAGGAGAAATCAGGCCAGGAACATGTCAGAAGCTCTTTAAAGTAAAATTCTGAAGACCCTAAAAGGAACAATTCCAAAGGGAAAAATGGAAGGTTGTCTGAAGAGACCAATGTGGATATGCAGGAAACTCACAGACCAAGCACAGTAGAATATGGAAGTAAGGACAGGTAAAAGAGGACAAATACAATAGCCTACAAGTTTTTTGTGAGTAGCATCCAAATATTAGAGTGAAGAATGAATTGAAACTATTAAAGAAAGCTAAGAATAAGGTTTTTATGGAGGAAAAGAGGAGCAAAGGGGGCACAGAGCCCCACCCCGGTGACAAATGGGACTGTCATAAAGGCAGAGAAAAGCCAGAGCTACTTGATTTTTATTCAGCTTGTTTTCTTTGTGAGGGAGAATGTTCTTTGAATCAAAAAGGACAGCACAATTCCTAATAATGAGTTAATGCCAATGATGTGTAAGCATATGAGAGTACCTAGTTGCCCTTGATTAGTTCAAGTCACCTGGCTGGGATGACCTTCATCCTGAGGTACTTAAAGGACTGGTAGATGTGGTTGCTAAACCACTATCAGTAATTTTTTTAAAGATCTTAGAGAACAGGGGAGGTACCACCAGATTGGTGAATACATGTGATTCTGAAGAGAATAGGGTCTGCGAGATGGGGACCACTGAGTTTGACTGATTCCTGGCAAAATTCTAAAACACGTGATTAAAGAGAGGGTTAGCAAACATTTGGAAAAGAAAGTTTTGATCACAAAGACCCAGTGTGGCTTCATTAAGAAGAGGTCATTCCTAACTAACCATAATTCTTTTATGACAGGTTGGTTAACCGGGAAATGAAGGCAATACTACAGCTATAACTGAACTATGTTGCCTAGATTTTATCAGTGCACTGGACAAAGTCTCTCATGCTTTTCTGGTGGACAAGATGGAAAGATGTTTGGCTAGAAGGCAAAAAAAAATTGGTTGGCTTAAAACTGGTCAGAAACAGAGAGTATTCATTAATCATTTGGTGTCAACTTGAAAGGAGGTTTGCAGTTTAGAGTGCCCCAAGGATCTGTCTTTTTTGTCTTTTTAATTTAATATTTTTTATCAGTGACTTGAATAAGGATATACACCAGGTTTTCAGATAAGACGAAGCCGGGAAAGATAGGTAACACACAAACTGATGGAGTCTGAATTAAAAAAGATTATAGGTCTAGAACTTTGGACTGCATCTAATAAGAAGAAATTTAATAGTGATAAATGTAAAAAGTCAAACTTGGGCTCAAAAAGTCAACTTCAAAAGTACGAATGGAGGAAGCATTGCTAGCTAGTTAACCATTCATCTGAAAAAGACTTAGAGGTTTTAGGGGATTGCAAGTTCAATGTGAATCAATAATGTGAAATTATATGGCAACCAAGAAAGCTAATATGATCTTGGATTTTATTAGGAGAGGCACAGAAGTCCAGGACTAGGGAGGTACCTGTTCTGCCATACTCTGTCCTGGTTGGACCACATATGGAGTAGTGGGTTCCATTCTGGAATCACGTTATCAGAAGGATGTTGATAATTTGAAAAATATCCAGGGAAGGAAAATCAGTATGATGAAGGATCTTCAAGTACATGCTTTATGAGGATCACTTGAAGGGAGTTTAGCTAGGAAAAGAGATTACTACATGTATGATGTATGTGCATGGAAGAAGGGACAGGTCATGTTAGCTATCTTTAAGTATTTGAAAAATTGTTATGTGGAAAAGGGATTAGCCTTGTTCTGCTTGGAGCAATGAGTAGAAATTGCAGAGGGGCAAATTTAGGCTTGATTAAGGAAAAACATTCTAACAATTAGGAACTATAGAGATAGATCTCTGAGAACCTAACAACCCCAAGTGTAATTACAACTATGAAGGTAGCAAATTTTTGCTTAATAATTTCAATATAGCTATAACAATCATATTAGCTAACAACAGCCTAGGTGACCACTTCTCAGGAATGCTAGTATAGATGATATTCTACTGGTAGAGATTCAGCCAGATGGCCTCTACTGTCCCTTGCAATCCTGAAATTCTGTAAATCTCTGGGTACAGGGAGACATGGTGCCACTGTGTCTAAAAATTTGGTATTATCACCCACTGTTCAGTATTTCTAGAACAGCACTGGGCTCTTCTGAATACTCTACTACTGCCTTGGACCCTTTTCTTGGGAAGGATATCCTTCAGTATTCCTGCATCCCCTGTCACTGGCTGACTGAGCTGTCAATCAGTATCAGGCTCAATAGCAATGTTACAATAACCAGTTAAAACGTTATTGCTCAGTCAACCAGCAAATTAACTTTAGTGGGGAAAAGAAAATGGAAAGGAATTGTAATCTTCTCTCTCTACTTCTATGTGTCCTACAATTATTTCTGGGGCCTCCTTAGTACTGTATAGATCTGGAATGATATGACTCAAATTTGATTTCTTCTTTGTCTCTGTTCCCATTCCTGCTCTTTTATAGAATGGGCAGGACTTTGGAGATAATCCATGACCAGTCATTTTTTCTCCACCCCAAACTAGGGGCACGCTAGAAGGAGTTCAGGAAAGCTGATTGTTAAATTTTCAGCACAAGCATTTACAGCTTGGAAATTAGCAAATGATGAAGATCACAGCTTGATTTATTGTTTTGTTGCTTGTCTAGAGTAATGAAGAAAGTGAAGTAAGAGTAATGAAGAAAATGTTGATAATGCAGATTATACTGTCTTTAAAATGTCACATTTATTCGATGTATGTGGGTCACATGTACATTTTTTTCCCTCAGAGGTTGCTTAATATTTATCAGTACACTCCTGCTTCAAACCCTGCTGTTTCTTATACTTCAGAGATGACTACATCCATTATGATCTCAAACCTTTAGTAGCTGGCAATGAGTGGTCAGCTTCAGTCTGCACTACCCTGCAAAGGAGGATTGAGGACATTCTATGTATCATTCAACAATCATAGGATCCTGGGATTTAGAATTCCAAGGCAACTTAGACACCACCTAGTCAAATTCCCTTGTTTCACCAACAAGGCCATGAGAAATGAAATGTCTTGTCCAAGAGCCCACAAGTAGTAAATAACAGAACTAGAATTCAAACCCCAGCCTCCCGACTCTGAATCCCATGCCCTTTGCATGCATTTGTCTATGATATCTACACATTTCAGGTGACAATAGATTGTTTATTAATTTTTGGTGATTGTAGAGCATAGAGTAAACTGGAAAAAGCTGCAGTTTGCTCTGTACATGTCTGAAGGCCCCCATGACCTCATGCCTGAACTGTTACAATAGCCTGCTTGGTGGGCCCCACTCTCCCCACTCCAGTCCATCCTCTATACAGTTGTCAAAGTGATATTCCTAATGTAGGTCTGACCATATCTTCTCCCTTTTCAATAAACTCCAATGGCTCCCTATTGTCTCCAGGGTCAAATACAAAATCCTCTGTTTAGCTTTGAAAACCTGTCATGACCTGGCACCTTCCTACCTTTCCAGTCTTCTTACACCTTCCAATCCTCCCCCATTACATACTCTGTGATCCAGTGGCAGTGAGCTTCTTGCTATTCTGCAAACGACACTCCATTTCCTACCTCCATACATTTTCTCTGGCTGTGCCTCATGCCTGGAATTCTCTCCCTCCTTATCTGTAGCCCCTGCCTTCCCTGGCTTTCTTTCCTAATTCTCCTTGATGTTAGTGCCTTCCTTCTGTAATCAGCTCCAATTTATCCTCTATATATCTCGTTTGTACCTAGTTGTTTGCACATTGTCTTCCCATTAGACAGTGGGCTCAGCTCCTTGAGAGCAGGGACTGTCGTTTGTGTTGGGGGTTTGGTATTTGTTTGTTTTTAGCCTTTTCTCATATCTTAGAACTTAGCACAGTGCCTGCCATATAGTAATCACTTTAAAAATGCTTGTAGACTGATGAGCATAATATGACTATTTCCAATGACTTTTTTCAGTAAAATCACAGAATCAAAAATCATCCCCAGGCCTAATCAGCTCACTTCCTTACAGTGCAGGGGTCAGCTTCCAAGTGAAGGATAAGGGAATGTGCCCGAGATCAGATCAGACCAGTCAGGTCAGATTCCATCCCACAGCTGGGGTCACTATCACCATGTCTTCAAAGACCCATACTTGAATTTATTTTCATTGTATGCTTTGATTTCTCCCCCCTCAACACACACACACATACTCCAAAGGAGTTTATAAGGGGATCACATGTCTCCCCCACAATGGTAAGAATAAAGAAATCTTAGCTTTGAACAATCATAGTGCTTTGGAAACTATGCAGTTACCCATTTTGCTATAGAGACATTCACAAATATATAACTGTAGCTCTACAGACACACAAATATACACTTGGGACAGGGAGGGGTCTGGGGGGAGAAGAATTGAGAAAAAAGATGTTTCTAATTACAGTTGTTTCAAGCAGTAACTCAAAGGCTCTGGAGAAAATAAACCGCACATAAATAGTAGAAAACAGACCGCATCTTGTTTCCATGGCAACGCCCTACTTATATCACATTAAGCTGATTCATGTCTTTTCTCACCTCACTGTTAATAAATTATAGTGGCTGATGAGAATTAAGCCAGCTGGAAGAGTTGGCGAGGATAAGTAGCACATTAATTTGTCATCCATTCCTGGGGTGTCCCTTCAAAAAAAAAAAGATAAAATTGGATGGTGTCCTTCCTAAGAAAACAGTATCTTTGTTTCAATTAAAAATGAATATGTTAAAACATAGGTGGCTTTTCAGGCTTTGGTAATTGAGTTTCTCTCAGTGCTTTATATAGTTTATGACTATCCTGGAGAGAGAGTAAGAATGACAGAACATAAGACAGCTTGGGATGCTCTTTGTTTTCCCTTTCTCACTCTCCTAACCCCTACTTGCTACTCTAAGTTAGGAAGATCTTAAGCCTCCCTCATGCTCAGTGCAGCTGTCTTCATTAATTCTGAAGGGAAATAGGGTGAACCCTGGTCAATGCCAACAGATGGAGCAGGAATGCCAGAGTATGGTAAAGTTACAGTACTTTATTACCCATTCAGGGTAGTGAGACATTATCTCCCCTCCCCAATACAACCTAATGAGTCCCACTTGCCCCCAATCTGAGCAGGAATGGAGATGGCTCATTCTTTGTTCTGGCAAAGCTGGGGGAGAAACCATGAAGGCAGGAAAGGAGCAGATGTGGCTCTTTTTGCAGCATTTCCACCCATGAGGGAGTTGTGTTTAGGCAGGATATTTAAGCAGGAGAGGCAACGTAACCCCTTGCTGGTATGTGTCATACTTTATACCATTACAAAGCTTACAATTTTGTTGATGAAGAAGTTTAGTGTCTATTGAAGTGTTTGGATAAAGAGGAAAGAAGAGTGCTTGAAAGAGATCCACTCTTTTCTAACTATTCCCCTTCTCTCACTGGGTGTGAGGGTCCCCCCCCCACCCACTAGTTACTGCCATTGGATCTAGCCCATGGAGGAGGCTCGCACAGAGCAAGTGCTAAACAGAGCAATAGAGGGAAAATTTTGCCTGAGGGTCATTGCCTCCAAGGGAGCTTCCTCCAGCTTCACACCAAGCCCCTCTCACTATTTAAGACTGCTTATTTATAGCTCAGGCTTTTTCTAGGGTTATAGGTCCAACTTCATTTAATCTGTCTCCTGCTTTGAGGAGGTTATGGAATACAAATCAACAAGATTTTCTTTCATTTTGCTCCAGCTCAGAGCCAAGAAAAATCCCAACAATTCCAAGTCTATTTTCTCTCTCCAAACCACCATCATTTCTCTTTCACTCATTCCCAATAATGAAACACAAACAAATGAGAAATTGCTATGGTCAACTACACTTTTATGTACTACATATATTTATATTTCAATAGTAATTGAACAGAAATGAAAACAAATTTTACAGACTAGCACGGTGCCTAGTAAGTGCCAAGTAAGCATTTAGTAAATGTGCTATTTATTTCTAAAAGTCGAGCCATTGGATTTAATGTCAGGTTTCCCACATAAGGAGAGGGTAAGAGGGACAGGCAAAAATCACTATCTAGAATTAGTTGGCTTGAATGGAAAATCAGCTATAATTGCACTTTCCTGATCTCCTGTTTTGGAGACAGCAGCAGTAGCACAGCCCCAGTGGCTTCTCAGATACTTGTCTATCCCCAAATCTTTCTCTCCAAATGCCCAAACTCTGACCTCACCACTGTGCCCACTCCCTCCCCATCCCCTCTATACAGACACACAGACACACACACACACACACACACACGCACATAGACTCTTCGAGTTTAGGGAGAAGTCCTCAGGGCAAGAGAAAGTTAATCAGTGGATCAAAACAAACTGAAGGCTTACATTCTAGACAGCAGGCTTCACCCCTAGGTTAGATCTCCTTGTCCGAGGGGACAAATGGCAGGTGCAGGGTCACATATGAAAAAGAGGAAGAGGCAGAAAGGATATATACAATGATGGTCTGGGATTCCCTGAGAATCTAGTCTTCTCTGTTCCTGTTAGTAATCTGGTGTGCTGACTCTGGTAGGAAGTCTGCCAAGACTTTGGTAGAGTGTGTACATGCTCCCCTCAAGGTGCCTGTGTCTGTGAGCCACTGACACTCTGGAACCCAGGCATAGTTCCATATCATTTGGCCTCAGTCTGTGGTGACTTTGTTGTTGTTTGTCCTTTGTTTTCAAAGAAGACCAGTGACATCATGAGGTGATATCTTGACTGGTGCATGCATTGGATTTAAGTGAGGCAGAGTTGCCCAAAGTTGTCAGTCTCACTCGCTCTAAAGAATCATTGAAGTCCAGTGGCAAGACAGAAATCAAGATGACTGGTGATGGCCCAGGATGCAGAGGATGGCTTTGGTGTCTGATGTCTGACCAAGCTCTAATGCTCTATAGCACTTGCTTCAGCTGCCTTCATGACATTGGAAGAAATTACTCTCATCCACCCATTCCATCAGGGACATCTTCCCCTGCTTGGTGTAGACATCCCCTAACTCAAAGACAGGTTTGAGGCCTGCTGGTTAGCCTCAACCTGGTTTAGTTCATCTACCAAAATGCTGTGGCCACTGAACATGCTACAGCTTCTTAGAGCCAAAGTGAGAGCTGACTGCTAGGTGGACACCAAGGTGGATGAGAAGCCCTGAAAAGGGCTCAGCAAGCCCTCACACCAGAGTGCTAGTCCTCCTTGCACACCCCATACACCTCAGATGACTTTGTACCCTAAGATTCAGAGTAGGCTGACTGATCATTAGCATCATATGAGACTGTTTCTGCTACTAGAGCCTGCCTGATGGGAGCTATGGGAGCTAGTAGTCTATGAGTTCTGTTGACATGGCCAAACTCCTTTCCTGCTTCCTGTGTTCCCTTTCTGTCCACACCTTATTTATTGTGCCCAATGTATCTTTGTGTGAGACTTCCATTGATATGTCCAGGTTTCTTTGTGTGAACTCAACTCTGAATGCTTTATTAGCAGTTTTCCAGGTTTTTGACAGTTAGTCCTGGGTTACCTTTGGGTCAAACTGAACTGTCTTTAGTTCTGGCCATTACATTTAATGAAAGACATTGACAGCTGGAGCATATACAGTAGAGTGATTCTGTATACACAGTGAGGGGACTAGGGAAAATGCCATAGGAGGATAGGTTGAAGGAACTAGATGTTTAGACTAGAAAGAGAAGGTTAGAGGAGACATGATAGCTGACTTCAAGGATTCAAAGAATTATTACAAGGAAGAACGACTAAGCTGTTTGGCTTGGCCCCAGACGACAGGGTAGGAGCAATGAGAAGATTCATACAGGAAGAGTTTAGCTTGATATGGGGAAAAGCTTCCAAATACATGCATTTTTTTCTGGATGACCACTTTTTGAGGATGTCTTAAGAGGAATTACAGTTCAGGAATGGATTGAGACAGATGACTTTGGAGATCCCTCACCACACTAGGATTCTGTGATGAGTTGATATGGATCTAGCCTATGGAAATCTATTACAGTTCTCAAAGTGTGGTCTAATGATCTCTAAGAGTACCTGAAACTTTTCAATGGGATTCATTGGTCAAAATAATATTAAGATTATGATAATACTAATAATAACATGCTATGATATACTATAAATACTATAATAATACTAATTTACCTATTAAGATACTCCTCTCTTTTCCATCTACATATCTGTGTGAGGCCAGATTTTCTTCATATACTTCAACCAAAATGATATCATAACATACTGAATACAGTAGCAGTTATGAGAATCCAAAATGTCTTCTCTTAAAGCCAGATATTAGAGAGATTTCCAAAAATATGCAAATGAGATTATTTTTCTTATTAATTTTTTTGTTTTGGAAAATATTATTTTAATAAAAATAGTTAACTTACATGGGTTTATTATTATTTATTATGCATTAGATATTTCAAAAATGTCAGTTTTAATTCTAATATGGTAAATGTTGGTAGATAAAACCCACATAAACAACAGCTCTTTGGGGTCCTCAGTAATTTTTAAGAATGTAAAGGGGTCCTTAGACCAAAAAGTTTGAGAACTGCTGGTCTTTTCAAAAACTCCTCACGTCAGGGTGTTCTTGCTCTTGGGGTAAGAGGCCTGCTTAACCTTAGCTATTAATTAGCTGAGAGACAGAGAGCTAAGGAAATTAAGATCATTTTTCTTACTCAACAATAATTGGCATAGTCTTCTATTGCCAACCTCTAAATTACTCGGTATTCACTTTGTATCTATTTTGTATTGATTATGCATGTGAACATGTTGTTTCTTCTGATAGAATGTAAGCCCCTTGAGGGCAGGAACTTTTGTTTTTGTCTTTGTGTAATATTTGTAGAGCTGGGTATGAGGTTAAAAATGAAGCCAAAAGGAAAAAGTACTCCCACATCTGGTTCCCACTTTGGGAATGTGGGTATACCACACAGACCAGCCACACCTTTTCTACTCCCACCTGGTACTTTCTACTTCTCAGGCACTGCCCTCTACTTCACTTCTGAAGAGACCTCATGCTAGAGAGGTGGATGAATGAAAAGGGCTGCCACAATAATCTGGCTGCTGATAGCTGGCCTGGTCCCAGACAGCAAAATGGTGCTCTGACTTGTTTTAGCCTGAAGAGGAGAAGGAAAACCCTAGATCCAGTTTAGTCCTGCCCTTTGGGAAATGCATCCAAAATTAATAAATCAAAACCATAAGATTTTTTCTTAACTTAGTTTTACTGTCAGCCAAGAGGAAGCCTGGCGCTTTTGGACCAAGTCGAGAACTTTGGTCCTTTCTGTGTTCTTGTATTCCAAACCAAACGCTGATCCTCCCACCAACAACCCTCGCTTACAATTAAAGACAGACATCAATCAAACGAAGTTAAAATAGGCCAGATTTTTATCACTAGTGAACTGGCTTTTGAAAGTATTACGTAAGATAGTAGATAACTCAAAAAAAAAAAAGATGAAGAAGAAGAGGAAACAGAAACTCTAGATTATATATCTGTCCTCTTGGACATAAAGGGAAAAAAGCAGCTTCATTGACTATAAAATACAGATATATATACATATATATAGTTTTGCATTTTGCAAAACTCTTTACAAATTATAATAATAGCTAATGTTTATGTAGCACTTAATACATGCCAGGCACTATACCAAGCACTTCAGAATTATTGTCTCATTTGATCCTCACAACAAAACTTTGCAAAGTATCACCCTCAATTTACAGTTGAAGAAACTGAGACAAACAGACGTTAAGCAATTTACCAGGATGATACTGGGTATCTGAGGCTGGCTTTGATTTGAACTCACGTCTTCCTGATTCCAATCCTAGCACTCTGTCCACTGAGTCACTTTGTTTCCTCGGGTCCTTAAAGGGAGAGAAAGACTTTGGGAAGAAGCCACCATGTAGAGGAGCTGGAAATCTCTCACATTCCCATATCTCCAGCTTCCTACACTAGAGACTTTGGGGAATTTCTCCTTGGGTAAGATCTGAGCCCCCCTCTCTTAGTTGAACTGAGTTGTATCACTCCCATTTGGAGAGCTCATTTAATCTATCCATTATCTAACATATTCTTCTATGTATACTTTCTCTGATTTCTGTTTATCATCTATTTGGGTAAATGCATTTATTTGCTACTTGCTATGTGTGCACTGTGGAAATGGTATCTGATGGGAAGGGAGTAAAGCCTTGGATAAACTGCTCGGGACATTCCTTTGCCATTAAGGGATAATGATCAGGAGTACAGCTTGAATCTATGAAAAACTTCCCCAGAACTAACAATATCTAGGGGAGTAGATAGATATAATTCTAGCCCGGCACCCCTTCTCTCTGAGGAGATCACGGCTGGCCTCTGGCCCCAACCTCCTGCTTTTTCTTCTGACAGGAGTAAAAGTTTCCTTTGGAAAAGATTGGGGGAAGGAGGCTCTAGAGATATTTCTTCTAGCTTCCCTACAAATCACATCTAGATAGACCCACGAGACAAAACAAAACAGCACACATCCTCACACACACACACACACACACACACACACACACACACACACATTTAAATGTTAAATTCCCCTTTCAGGCAAATGTGAAAATCTCTAACAAGACAATAAGTCAACAAGCATTTATCAAGAGCTTACTATGTGCCAGAAACTATGCTAAGCACTGAGGAGACAAATACAAGCCAAAAGAAGACAGTTCCTGCCCTCAAAGAGCTTAAGACAACATATGAAAGTGTTGAAAGGAAAAGGAAAAAAAAGTACTCCATCTTCTGACTCTCACATCACACCTGAAGATAGCTTTCTCTGCACATACTGGAGAGGAAGATAAATGAGTAAGGCCACTATCTCCTGATAGCTTCAGTCATCTGAAAAGAGGGATAACAAGACAGGTGAAGGCACCCTAGAGAGAACATGGTGGCAAAGTCCAGAGGATGAGGGATGGTTGGTTTGGACCCTTCCTTAAAATGGCTGTTCTGGGAAGAACTTAACTGGTGAGAGAAAGGGGCCATAGAGGAAGAGGGAGAAGGCAGGTGAATCACGGTGGTGAAATGTATAATTACCAGGTGCTTTCCTCCCTCATGGGAAAATCCAAAATGGGAAGAGAAAAGTGCCAAAGATAACATTAATTAACTACAAGTTTGCCAGTACCAGAACCAATTTCATAGCCCTGGCTCTAAATATGAGCTCAGTGAAGAACCAGGGAAAGGAAGAATTTGGATAAGTAAAGGGGAAGTAGGAGAAAGAGCCTTCTAATCAGGGGTAAGAAATTGTGTAAGTTTATTCTGATAGAAGGAGAAACAGTAATTTAAAGAAAAGAAGGTAATTTCTGTTCTCCCAAATCCCCAAATAAGAATAAACTTCTTGTCTTTCATAGTTTAGTTCTCTCCAAATGCTCAGTTTTTTTCCAAGTTCCAAATAATCAAAATCAGAACACTTAAGGACCTCGTGTCATCCCTTACCCCCCTCCTTTCTCTAAAAAGTTTTTCTAGTTCTTATCTGCACAGGGTGCTCTCCCCTTTAATTACTCACTAAGGAATTGACTGGAAGACTTGTTTTGTTTTGTTTTACCTGCTGTCTATACGTATTTTTCTGGGGGGAAAAACCCACAGTATCAAATATGGACTTTTCTCAGTTTTTTAAAAAGTCCCTCACAAACCTTAGGACTTGTCAAGGTGGTGGTGCTGGGGGAGGAGGGGGCAAAGAGGCATCTCCCACTTTTTCTTCTTTACTTTTAAGCTAGAAGAGACCTTAGAAATCATATGAGCCATTCCTTTTCATTTACTAGAGTCCTTGCTCTCAAGGAGTTTACCAAGCTCAGAATAGTAGATAGATCAGCCTTAGAATCAGGAACACATTGGCCCAACTTCCCCCTCCTCTACTTTCCAAATGAGGAAACTGAAACCCAAAGAGCTTAAGGCCAATTTGTCCAGGGTCACACATATAGTAAGCAGACAAGCCAGATTTTGAACATAACTCTTTTGACTCCAAATCCAGTCTTCTGTCCATTACATCACACTGCCTTGTCTAGTCACTCTCCTTTCTATTCTCCTCCTTATCATCTAGTCATTGTACCAATCTAGTCAACTGTTAAGTCAGCAAGCATTTGTGATGGCCCTAGCTCAATGTTGAAAGCCACAAGGAATAAAAGAGAAGAACTTACAGCATCTATCCCTCTTAGCATTTCATCCTATTCCTTCCCCTTAAATGTATACATCCCTCAAGATCATCTCTTCAATCCTTCCTGCAGTCAAGAGCTGCAAGTTACTCCTTTGACACAAGCTTTCCACAAACTTAAGCCCACTTGCCTCAGGACTCTGCATATACTTGTGGGAAAGGGTGTCAAAGACTTGGGTGAAGGGGGATATTTTGTACCAACTGTTCTTACTATGCCACCTTAGTAAATGCCTCTTTCTAAAAGCTAATTAAGTCTGGCTGACTGATATTGATTGATAATCCTGGAGGGAAGCACATTGGTGGGGACTCCAGAGTAACACATTAGAAAAGCCACCCAAACCCCTCATGAACACCCCTAGAACTTTGGACTTACCAGGTGCTTTCTATTTACCTTGGGTGCATGTGGGGATTATTTTATCTCGTTATATATCTCTTTATTCCTTAACCTTATTTTGTTAGAGAGTTGACTAAAATGATAGCTTTCGGCGGGGGTGGGGGGGCAGCTAGATGGCCCTGAAGTCAGGAGAACCTGAGTTCAAATCCAGCCACAGACCAAACACTTGACACTTACTAGCTGTGACCCTGGGCAATTCACTTACCCCCAATTGCCTTAAAAAAAAATGTTTTAAGAAAATGATAGCTTTCTGGGAGAAGTGGAAATCCCAACCCTGCCAGACTCAAGCAGAACCCTCACAGTCATTAGATTGGGATAGAAACCAAGTCTTTTCAGATATGATGTTGGGATGATATTTCCCCTGGCTTACCAGGGGAGATGTAGCAGTTGGCCTCCAAGGACCCAACCTGCTAGAGTGAATGAAGGTTGGGAGAATAGCTCCAGAGACTGTACGTGCTATACTTTTCTATTTAAGTCCTTGCTTCTAAGGAACCAGTCTCTCTTAGATTTCTGGAAGCCTTTCTCCCCATCATTGGGGTACCCATGAAGTTCTCGTTAAGCACAAGGTAGCTTTTCTGCTGGGCTTCTGGGGGTCTTTGAAGTTGCCTTTCCTCAATGTGTTTTGTTTGTCCTTGACTCCTGATGCAGATGTCATGCCAACTATTCTGGGGATGCTGCTTAGGACCATGATGCTGCCGGGAAGCCCAAAATCCCCTGACCCTACTGATATCCCTCATCCCCTATTGATATAAGGTAAACAGGTACCACTTCTCCTCCAGCTTCCACCTTGTTGATACACCTTAGATAAATCCTGCCATCATATCCCGAGGGAGATACATAAGGTATTCAGCCTAGGGGTAGATTTACTGGCACCCACGTTTGGCCATGAAGAGGCCCTTACAGTCATTTGTGATAACAGCAAATGTGATACACGTTGCTTTTTGTTAGTGAATACAAGTCCCATCCTATTCATTAGTATCAATAAATTTTGTTGATTTATGTATTCATCCACTTGTCTAAAGCAAAAAGACAAAGCAGACTATTTCTTCTCATTGGCACCATGGTTGAACATCAGAAAGAGTTGTGGTTTTATCCATGGAAATGACATTTTTAAAAAATGCTTTACCATCCACTTTGCCACTGTACCCTAAGGTCACTGGGTTCTTGCCTAGGACTTGTGTCTTAAACTTCCTGTCTGTGTTGTTTCTCAGGAGCTCCTTGAGAGCAGAGACTATATTACTTTTCTGTATGAATTACCCACTCTTACTTAGCATGATGCTTTGCACATGGCTAAGCACTTAATGCTTTTTCGTTCATTCTTTCATTGACCCAGGGATCACTATACGTCCCTGTTTAAGGTAAAGTCGGTGCAGGTAAATATGGCTCAGAGCAGGGGCTCATTAGAGGATCAGCAACTTCTATTGCAGCTAATCATCTGAACTGGACAATAATGCCTTTTGTAGACCTCTTCTTTGATTGGGATCATGGAAGGACTGGGCAATAAGGAGGCAGAAACTGGCTAAGCCCTGGGGCAGTGTCACACATGTTCCCATACACACTTTCCATCCGCCAAACTTGCAGCACACCTCAGACTACAGGAAGTTGAGACCCAGGGTTGCCTTTAAAGGCTGCTTAGTTCCACCTGACCATCCTGTGCCTTTCACTAGGTATCTCTCTAGCCTTGTAACCAGAAGACTTTCTCCTGGAGGCATTGTCAGTACCCTGTCATTTGAATCTGAGCACTGATTGGTTGGTCCATCAGGTTAACAAAAAAGGAATGTTTGAGGTTTTCAGTGGTCGATATCATAACTGAAAAGACTTGGTTTCTATCCCAATCTAATGACTCTGAGGTTCTGCTTGAGTTTGGCAGAGTTGAGATTTCCACTTCTCCCAGAAAGCTATCATTTAAGTCAAGTGTGTAACAAAATAAAGTTAAGGAATAAAGAGATATACAATGAGATAAAATAATCCCCACATGTACTCAAGGTAAATAGAAGGTATTCAATTGTAACAATACCATGAGCCCTCATGCATAACAAGGGAAAGGGGCATGAGTAATAATAAGGTGGCTATAACCTCACTAGAAAGGTCTGATGAGGAACTGAATTTAGTGCTAGAAATCTTTCTCACAGCAGAGCCAAGCTGACAGTAATATTCAGCCTAGCAGGTGCACTGCCCCAAAATTCTCCTCCTTGACCCTAAACAAGACTTTTCTTATATAGTTTCTTTGCCAAAAGAGTTTCTCTATTTGGCTTAGGGGATATGATTACCTAGGGTATAGTTATGTTATGGGCACCCAAATATAATCATTTTAGACTTGTCCTCCATGCCTCAGGTCACATTGAGAAAAAGAAGAATGGCTTCCATCTCTTTGAGGGTCAAAACTTCTGCAATCTCCATCCAGTATCAGTCACATAAACCAGAATTTTAGTAGCTGCCACCTTCAAAAATAAAATAAACTAGATGGACAGACATGCAAATGGGTACAGTCAGAAAGGTTTTTTAAAATGTAAGTATTTGGCCATTTTTTGGTTAGCAGCCTAAGAGGGACAGATCCACCGGCTCCCTTTCTGTCTCTTCTATCTCTAACTAAGAAGGAAAGGAGGTACAGCCAGAAGCAAAAGCTCCCATCCGAGGTGCAACAGTCTCACCCAGTACACCTTCATTCTTAGGAAGAGGGTTGCTGTTCAATCAATGACTACTATCTTCTTGCAATATTGGCCCATGGGAGTCCTAGAAGGAGACAGGAGAGTAGGCATATGGTGGTCAGGTGTACCCTGCTGACTCTACCCGCTACCTCTTTTCCACATGGTGCCCCAAGATGAATTAATTCTCCACTTTCTGCTTCTCAGAAGTCTCAATATCAAGTTCAAGATGTCCCTATTTCTCTGACCTGTGGGTAACAGGTACTTCTGATATCATGAATCCCCCTGAGTTAACATGTTACAAGTCTATAAAACAAGCAAATTGGACTCCGTGATCTTTAAGCTTCCAGTAATAACGTTCTATGATACCATTAGGATGTATTTAGAGACAATGTATAGAACAATGAGAGACAAATTGTGTAGCACACACAAGTACCATAGGAATTCCAAGAGGAGAGATTAGTATGAATAGCAGGGCTCAGGGAAGACTTCATGAAGGAGACGGGATTCAAAGAATAAGTATGTTTTGACTAGATGGAGCTAAGCTAGGAGGACATTATAGATGGCAAGAATAAACAGGTTCAAATGACATTTGGGGGGAATGGAGGGCTCATGCGGGAAATAAGTGTAGCTTGCAGTGAATTCAAGGTTTAAAGATATGCATAATTTGTATAATGCACTCCAAGGATATGTACTGAGACACAACCAGCGTGGTCTGACCATTGTTGCACTTAATGGTGTGCTACTGGGTAAGGATACCTAAGTTATGATGAAGCATAGGTGCTAGTGACAATGGGATCAGTCACAAGGACACTTCCCCTATACCCTTTACCCTATAAACTCAGTACAATTTTTCTGAACTGACTCAAATAGAATTGACTAGGGACAGAAAAACAGAATCCTACAATTTCCTTTGTGGGAACTGTGGAAATGGAATGAAATCTCCATGTGATATTTCAATACAATCCTGCTGGTTTGTTACAATTTACATGCTCCAGAAATTGGTCCAAAAGTCACAGTGAATTTTTATGAATCATCAAAATCCTAAATTCATTTTTCTCAACTGCTAGGCCAATCCATTGACCTAACTGGAAAACTTCCACAGTTTGAACTAGACTTTTGTGCACTGTATAGGAAAGGGCCTTCTGATTTGGCAATTCTATGAATAGTGGAGCTTGCCTGAAACAGAAAATCACTGATTCATCAGAAATCACTGAATCTGCTGGATTTGCCAGGAAATCACTGAAAAGTCAGTAGATGGATTCCTAGATCCTCTCCTGTTAATATCTGGAGTGTTTGAGTTTTCCCATGGTATCTTAGTTAAGTCTTTCAACAATCTGACCATTTAAGTTGTGTAAGGAAGAAGATGTGAACTTTTTTTTTTTTTTTATGTGAGGCAATTGGGGTTAAGTGACTTGCCCAGGTTCACAAGCTAGTAAATGTCAAATGTCTGGTCTGAGACCGGATTTGAACTCCTGTCCTCTATCCACTGTACTACCTAGCTGCCCCAAAATTTCAAAATATATTTTTAAAGGAGTAAAGACTTTCATTGTAATGTACAATTGCCAATTTTCCTAAACATGTGCCATTGATTTAGAGTTGAGCAAGCCTTTGAATGACTGGTTTTCACTATATTATCCACAATCCATGTTTCTTTTCCATCTGTTATGGGCCATTGAGAGTATTTTTACTATAACTCCGAGAAGAAAGGAATTGAGAGATTTAACTTCTTAAAAGCTTCAAATGGTAAGACTAACCAAAGACTTGTTTATTTTCAGCTCAGACTTTTGCGGTCATTGGTTTCTGCCTCTCTTCTGCCTTAATTCTGTGGACAAGAAGATCCTTCAAATCTCTATGATGGCAAATATTGTGGATTAATTTTAATCATTTGTCTTTTTTGCGCCTTTTAAAAATACCTATGAGGATAACCTTCCTAACTAATGATGTCCATTTGTTTCCAAAGGCCAGAAGGAAGAACAATTAGAAACAAATAATAATAATCACTAGTATTTATATAATGCTTTGAGGTTTGTAAAGCACTTTACAAATATTAACTCAGCTTATCTTCACTCATACCCTGAGAGGTAGGAGTTATTATTTCCCATTTTACAGATATGGAAATTGAGGTATATAGAAGCTAAGTGACTTGCCTAGGGTCACATAGCTAGAAAATATCTGAGGTCAGATTTGGACTCAGGTCTTCTGGACTCCAGGCCTAGTGCTCTAGATCCACTGCGCCATCAGGCTGCCTCTGTTCATAATTACCTCTAGGTCCTCAAGTACAGCTCTTATTCAGTCAAAGAGCCATACTTGAGGACCTAGAGGGCCATATGTGGCCTCAAGGCCACAGGTCCCCCACCCTTGTAAAAGATTCTTCACGTAGTAGAAAGAGAACTGGTTCTGCTACTCAGCACATGTATAACCTTGGGGAAGTCTCTTAGTCTCTCAAGGTTTGTTCTCTTTTATGTAAAATAAGGACATTGGATTAATTGACCTCTAAGTTTTCTTCCCACATAGGCATTCAGGACCATACTGTGTTCTTGTTTGTCTTCCTACCACTTCCCTGCCCCTTCACCCAATAGACAAGAAGTGGGCAAAGGAAGAGACACAAGGGAAATTTCCCATTTGTACAGCTGATTTCTGGTTCAGGTTTGTTTGGTGGAGGGAAGGTGAAAGGATTGAAACCAATGGCAAAAGAGAAGATGACCCTTTTCTCTTACCCTACAGAGAAATGAGAACAGCAGTTCTCAGAAGCTATCTTAAGGGACTAACCAGAGCCCAGAGGTGAGGGATGTCAGTGTTTGCTTCCAGAACTTTTCTCTTTCCAAAATAATGTGAATTTTATTTTACCTCGAAAACCTTCAGAGAGATAGATAGATTCAATACTAGGATTAAGTATTTGCTGAACACCCTTTCCTGACTCCTGCTCTTGCTTCTGATATTTCTTTGTAAACTTTATATATAATTTGTTTTGCCTATCTGTATATGGTGTTATGTTGTTTTCCTCCACAAGAATATAAGCTTCTTGAGGACAAGAATTGCTTTACTTTCATTTTTATATTGCAAGCACTTTCAACAAAGTCTTGCATATAGCAGAACTCTTAACAAATGCTTGTTGAATTAAATAGTGAGAGATATTAAGTACTTTAAGTACCTGAAGGCATATACTTAAGCCCCTTCTGATGACTCAGGACTTACAGACACTGGCTTTGCCTTTTTCAGTGTTGTATGTCTGGTTTCATTTTTGTCTTTTAAATGTAGCCTTTCCTGCTGGGTGGAGTTTTATCTGTGAACTCAACATTTCTGAGAAAAGCAGCAACAATCACAATACCTCACTGCTTTTTAGAGGACTTTATGAGTTCCTTTTTGGCTCTCATATTCATTATTTCATTTGACCCCCTCCACAACCCTGTAAGACCGACAAAGATGTTCTCAGCTCAGTTTTATTGAAGAGGAAATTGAGACACAGAGTGGTTCAGAGACTCATCAAAGGTCATACTTTAAGTAAGCAAGATAATAGAACCAGAAAAAGGTCACCTGACTCAGAGCCAGGACTGGGGTGGGAAAGGCAAGACAACTTCCCAAGGTTGCTTCACGGAGAGATTCAAAGAGAGAACGCTTTTAATATTGATTTTCATAAATGCTTATTAAAAAGCCTGGAGGAAGACATCCAACATATTAAATAGATTTTCTACAGAAGATTTATGGAAATATATGGAGAAGAAGACAAAGCTTGTACAGGATGAAGGGGGTGTAGATGGGTTAGTGATCAGCACTCATGGAAACAACGAGATCACAAGTCCATTGAAGTATTTGGAAAGTCACATAATTCTAATGTCAGTAGTGTCCGCTGTTCATGCACATAGCCCATCATAAGTCAGATTTCAGGCATTTTAATGAAGTCTTTCTCTATGACACTGATACTACATGGCACAGTTTTAAAATCCTACCAAACACTCATGGAAGCTTTTTCTCATCTCTATCTTTAAGCCTTAGTCCAATGCTATCTTTGTTATTCCACATTGCCAGAGTGCAACATATAAGCAGAAGGACCATGACAGTTTTGATGGACAATCAAGTGTCTTTAAACCCACCAAGAACCAAATGCTCTTCCACTACATGGTGTCTCTCAAATAGTAATTATTTTTCTGGAAATGCAAGGAGATCATTCCATGGCTCTGGAACACTTGCTTGTATTGTCACATAACCCAGGATCTGGCTTTCATGATCATTAAAGAGAAACAAGAACTACCTTTCTCCAGGGCATTTGAGGCACTATGTATGTGTGTGTGTGTGTATATATATATATATATATATATATATACACATATATGTGTATATATGTATGTATGTGTATACACTTATATATTATTTATTTAGCACTTACTAATAGCCTGGCCTGGTCAAATAATTTTCCTGGGCCTCTGTTTCCTCATCTGTAAAATAAGAAAAGTTGAGCTAGAGGAGACCTATGATTCTTTCCAGCTCTAGAATTCGGTGATCCTATGATGGAATTTCATTATGATAAATGTAAAGTCCATCACTTGGGTTAAAGAAAAATAATTGCACAGTACAGGATGAGAGAAGGAAGCACAGTTTGATAACAATTCATATGAAAAGGAAGTTGAGGTTTAAATACTGCAACCTCAATCTGAGTCAATAGTTTGACATAGCATCCAAAAACACTAAATCAATTTTAGGCTAGGTTAGTTGAAACATAATTTCCAGAACAAGTGATAGTCCAAATACATACTATGCCCTGGTCAAGCAGCATCTAAATGTGATCAGATCCAGGAATAATGTTTTGTGTTTTTGTTTGTTTGTTTGTTTTGGTGAGGCAATTGGGGTTAAATGACTTGCCCAGAGTCACACAGCTAGTAAGTGTTAAGTGTCTGAGGCTGGATTTGAACTCAGGTCCTGCTGACTCCAGACCCGGTGTTCTATCCACTGCACCACCTAGCTGCCCCTGGAATAATGTTTTAAGAAAGAAATTGATAGGTCAAGATCATCCAGAGGAGGGTGAACAAGATGGTCAGTAGACTGGGACTTTGCCATAGGAATATCTATTGAAGGAACGAGGGGTTTCTCTTAAAGAAAGCAGATAGAATTCAAGAACGTATTATTATGGACTAATGACCATCTAGAAAAGGATGTGGTGATCCCAGACAACTGACTGGGAGTCACTAAGAACATATCAGGCCAGACTACCCTCATTGCTTATTTGAGAAGGTTACTAAACTTATTTGAGAAGATCAAGGACTTAATTTACATAGACTTTAGCCAAACGTTTTATGAACTCATACCATTCTTACAGACAAGATAGAGGGATTTTTTTATTAAATAATATCACTTTTAGATGGATTTGAAATTGGTTGAATGGCAAAATTCCAAAAAGGCATAGATAACATGCCATTAAATGTGTAGCTGATACAAATCTGAGAGAGATAAATGATGTACTATAAACTCAGACCCAGAAAGATCTTAACAGGCTAGATTATTGAACTAAATCTAACTATATATAATTTAATAATGATGATAATCACTTACATTTATATAGCACTTTAAGTTGTACGTAGCACTTTGCAAATTTTATCTCGTCTGATCCTTACAACAACACTGAGAGGTAGATATTGTTATTATCTCCATTTTATATATGAAGAAACCAAGGCAGATAGAGATTAAGTGACTTGCCCAGGGACAGTCTAGTAAGCATCTGAGGCAGAATTTTAATTCAAATCTTCTGGACTCCAGGTTCATCACCACCATTGCCCCACCTAGCAATTTCTAACAGGAATAAAGGTAAAGTCTTACCCTTGAGTTTTTAAAAATCAGTTTCAGAAATACAGGATGTAGGAACCATGGCTAGAAAGCAGTTTTTCTGAAAAAAATCTGGGGGTTTAATGGCCTACAGGTTAAATATGAGATAAGAGTGTGATATGGCAACCAAAAAGAGCTAATGAGATCTGCCAGTACTTTAAATGAAGTATTATGCCCAGGCTTTGTGAAGTGATAGTGCCATTTTACTCTGTTGTGTTTGGGACTAGTAGTTTAGAAGGAACACTGAAAAGTGGGAGGGTGTCTAAAAGAGGACAATCAGGATGGCGAAATTCCTGTGTGGCAGGATCAATATCTATCTACTGAGGTCCCTGAATTATAAACTGGGATAATTTTCCCTTAAAAAGCAAGGAAGTCAGGGGCAGCTAGGTGGTGCAGTAGATAGTGCTCTGGCCTTGGAGTCAGGAGGACCTGAGTTCAAATCCAGCTTCAGACATATGACACTTACTAGCTGTGTGACCCTGGGCAAGTCACTTAACCCCAATTGCCTCACCAAAAAAAGAAAAAAAAAGAAAAAGCAAGGAAGTCACCCCTAAAACCAGATTGATTCTGAGCTCAAGCAGTTGACATGGATTCCCAGTCATGTAAGGCCCTGACAAATAGACTGGTCCAGTTTTTCACTAGAAGACAGTGAAGCTGTGCCCAAGACTTGATTGATCCAGGGAACTAGGACTCAAACTGTAGACATGGTGTCCTGGTCACCATGGGCTCAAAAAGGCAATCCCAGTGGAGCCAATGTCTCTTAGACTTGATATATATACCACTTCCATGTGAGTCACCACACCCATCTGACCCAACACAGAATGCTCACCATATGGATTTCCATATGGAAAAAAAGAAGGTTATGTCTACCTCAGACAGTGCTGTTTCCTTGTTGAGCATCCTTTCCATGCTTTTATTAAGTAAATTTCCTTTTTGTTAAATGTTAGGCAGTCTACAAGAGTCTCATTTCTTTCTAGTACTGGCCCAGCCTGAGCCAGTCCTAGGCCACAACACCTGGTGTTAGTCCAGAGGATTAGATGAAAATGATTTTAACATCTGTTGTGGTTGAAGTCAGGAAAGGGTGATACAGAAGATCAGATGTAGAGGTGGGTGGATGTGGCAAAATTGTGGCACAGGAATGTTGTGGAATCTTACTGCTCTACGGAAAGTGATAAATACGAAGAATTTGGAAGACTTGTATGAAGTCACATAGAAAAGAAAACAAAGCCACGAGAATAGTATACATAATGACAAAACAACAATCAATAAAGATTTATAAAACACCTGCTATGTGCTTAAAAACACTCGGTGCCTGCCCTACAAATAATAATATTTAAGTAAATGTCTACACAAACTATAAACCAAATAAATAAAAGATTGGGGAGGGGAAGGTACTAGCACCCAGGATGTAGGTGTTGCTTGAGTAGAATTTTGAAGGAAAGAAGGGATTCTAAGAGGCAGAGAAGTTGGGTGTTTTTCAGGCATGGAGGGGGACAGTTGGTTCAAAGGCTCAAAGATGGGAAATGGTGTGTTATGTGTAAGGAAATCAAGAAGGACAGTTTGGCTGTAGAGTACAGTGAGTGTATAACATAGAATAAGGCTGGAAAGGTAGGATGGAGAGAGATCATGAAGAGCTTTAAAAGCCACTGAGGAGTTTATATATGTATGTGTGTATATATATATAAATATATATGTATGTATGTATGTATGTACGTATGTATATGTATATGTGTGTATATATATTTTATCCTAAAGGCAACAGTGAGCTAGAAAGTCAGTCAACAAAGCATTTATTAATCGCATTGAACTAAGCATTGAAGATACACAGAAAGATAAAAACAGGGCCCCTGGTCTCAAGAAGGCCATTCTAAAGGGGAATACAACATATAGACAACTGTGTGTATATGTATATAACACATACATACCTACATACTATATATATCATATATATGATATGTACAATATTAAAGGGAGATAATCTCGGAAAGAAAGCACTAAGTGGGATGAGAGGGGATTGGAAAAGAGATCTTATAGAAGGTAGGATTTGAGCTGAGTCTTGAAAGAAGCTAGGGAAGCCAGGAATTGGAGTTGAGGAAGGAAAACATCCCAGACACAGGGGACAACCAATGAAAAGCTGAGCCAGGAAATGGAGTGTCATGTGTGAGGAACAGCTAGTAGGCTAGCATGGCTGTAATACCTAGTAGTATATGGAGGTGGGGGGGTATGCCATGTAAATAGCCTGGAAAGATAAGAAGGGGACAGGTTGTGAAGGACGTTAAAAATGAAACTGACTTTTACAAATTTGAGCCTGGAGGTGATAGGGAATTATTGGATTTTATTGAATGGGGGACAACATATTTAGGCTTGAGCTTTAGGATGATCTTTTTGGCAGGTGAATGGAGAATGGACTGAAGCTGGGAGAGTCTTGAGACAGAGAGACCAACTAGAAGGTCGTTGCAGTAATCTGAGCATGAGGTGATGAGGGCCTGCACCAGAGTGCAGAGCTGTATGTGTGGAGAGGATATGTACATGAGAGATGTTGTGAATGTAGAAATGACAGTACTAGGCAAGTGACTGGATATGCGGGGTGAGTTCAGATAAAGATCTGAGGAGGACTGTGGGGTTGTAAACCTGTTACTGGAAGGATGGTGATACCCTTGACAGTAATAAGGAAGCTGAAGAGAGTGGTAGATTTGGAAGGAATGATAATGAATCCTATTTTGGATGTGTTGGCTTTGAGATGTCTATGGGACATCCATTTGAGATGTTCAACAGGCAGTTGGTGATGTGAGACTGAAGGTCAGAAGAGAGATTAGGGCTAGATAAATAGATCTGAGGATCATCTACAAAGAATGATCATTGAACTTATGAAGGTTTATGAGATCACCAAGTAAAAAAGAATGGGATGAGGTGTGAAGAAACAGAGCCTTGAACTACACTCACATATAGTGGGAATGGCCTGGCTGGAAGATCCACCAAAGGAGACAGAGAAGAAATAGTTAGGTGAAAGAACCATATGAGTACCTCCAGGTTAGATGATCTGTACATGCTCAAAGTACAGTTACATACACACATATATGATATTTATATGTACACATATGTATACATATATACTATATCTACTTGAATTATATGTATGTGTCTGTGTGCATGGGGGCGGAGAGAGAGAGGAAAAAGAGGAGAAAGAGAGAGAGAGAGAGAGAGAGAGAGAGTTAGTTAATTAATTTAAGTTTCTCCTGATAAAATGTTGGTGAAAATCCAGGCATGTCTGTCAGTCATTTTATTCTCCCTCTCCCCAGTTTTTTTGTGGGCCAACCTACTCCTCCTTAGGACTTGGCTTGCTCTCTAGCTACTCCCTCAGCTCCCCTCCCTTTGAAGGAATGGCTTCATTTCAAAAACCAGGTCACTGGTAATGGAGGACACTTGACTCAGTGCCAGCCAGTTTCCCACATTGTCACTGATTCTTTTTAATGACCAGGGAAACATTAGTGAATATATTCTCTCTGCTCTGGGAAGTTGTTGAAATAAATCAATCACTTTCTCCTTTGATTATGAGCCGTCAGCCAGAAACCTTCCTCTGGCAGATCCAACACTTTTAAATCCCTCTCCCCTCTTGGGTCATTCTTGATCACCCCCTTCAATGGTTCGTTCAAGCAGTAGCACACACAGTTTAGCAATTCTGTTCATCAAGAGTTTTATCACAATTGCTGGCTTTTTTTTTTAAGTAAATTTTTAATCACAAGGATAAATGTTGAAATTTCCAATCAGTAAACATTTATTCAAAGCCTCTGTGAGAAGAGCATCTTTCCCAATACAAGCTTTAGCTAAGACATAGTCTCTACACTTGTTCCTCCACTTCTCCATTAACCTGCTGCTTAGCATCTCACAGGCCTGCTTCTGACCTTAACACTCACCTGAAATTGCTCTCTCCAAAGTTACCAATGATGACTTGAAAAAAAAAAGTTTGACTGATGCATTTTGTCTTTACATCACCGCCATTTATGAAAGGGGGGAGACGTCTCCCCTCCCACCTTCTAGATTAAATTCTCCCTTGAGATAAAGAGTAACAACTAAGCAAAAGTATGCAATACAGTGACCCAGACTGACAATGTAGGCAGCTAGGTGGTACCATAGTGCAGAGACGCTAAGCCTGCGATCAGGAAGGCTCATCTTCCTGAGTTCAAATCGGGTTTCAGACACTAGCTATGTGCTCCTAGGCACTTAACCCTGTTTGCCTCAGTTTCCTCATCTGTAAAATGAGCTGGAGAAGGAAATGGCAAACCACTTCAGTATCTCTGCCAAGAAAACTCCAAACAGGATCACGAAGAGTTGGACGTGACTGAGAAACAACACAAGTCTGACAGTGTATTCTTTTCTGTACTTTAGTCTTTAGTTCCTTTAAGGTAGTTTTCCACAAGTCCAGCTTGAGAACAAAGGTATGTTTCATTATTTATTCTCCAGAACCTTGAATGGTTCTTAATTTACCTTCAGAAATATAGAATAAATATTTAAATTGAAAAAGTAAAATATTGTAGGGTATCATCAGTTCTTTCTATTTGGGGTAGTATGGTGGATATGGTAACAGGTACTCTACCAGTCTGGCCTCAGACACTTGACACTTAACTAGCTGTGTGACCCTGGGCAAGTCACTTAACCCCATTGCCTAGCAAAACAAAACAAAACACAACAAAACAAAACACAACAAAAAAAACTATCAATCTGGAGAACATAGGAAGTATCATCATCATAAATGATACCTTGTAGGTGTAGCTTCACCTTTTCTCATTCTTTGTCATGCACTGTACTTGCATTCCCTTCCATTGCCCACATATCCAATCTATGGACAGATCTTGTCCTTTCTACTTTCATAGCATTTCTTTGTACAGCCCATTTTCTCCTTTGATACTGAACCCCAGTTCAAGCCCTCATCCCCTCTGTCCTGGAATATTGCAATAGCTTCTAGTGGGGCTCCCTGCCTCATCTCTCCTCACTCCAGCCCATGCTTCACTCCACAGCCAAAGGGATTTTCCTAAAGTACCAGTCTGACCATGTTACTCCCCAGACCCTTTCATAAACTCCAGTGACTCCCTACTACCTCCAATAACTAGAAAGCCACTCAAGATCTAAAGGAGGAGGAGTGTGCCCCACAAAAAGTGGAGGAGGGGGAGTAAAATGACCGGTAGCTCTGCCTGGCTGCTCACCCACATTTTACCAGGCGAAACAGGATATGTGAAAGATAAACATAAACTCCTCTGGCATTTGTAAGCTCTTCATAATCCGGCCTCTTCCTGTCTTTCCAGTCTTTTCACACTTAACTCCACTCGGTGCACTCTTAGATCCAGCTACACTGGCCTGCTTGCAGAAGCTCAAACACTCTGGCTCTTGTTCCTGTGCTTGTCTCCTCTGACACTGCCACCACCCCAGTCCAGGCCCTCATCCTGTGCCTCTGGCTGTCCCTCACACACCTGGGATGTCCTTCCTCCTCACCTTTTTTTTTTTTTTTTTTTTGGCTAGGCAATGGGGTTAAGTGACTTGCCCAGGCTCACCCAGCTAGTAAGTGTTACGTATCTGAGGCGGGATTTGGACTCAGGTCCTCCTGACTTCAGGGCCGGTGCTCTATCCACTGCACCACCTAGCTGCCCCTCTCACTTTTTTTTTTTTTTACAAGAGACTTTTCCTGTCCCATCCCTCCCCACCCCATCCCACCCCCTGCCCAGCTATTAGTGCCTTCTCTTTAGAGATTACCTTCTTTCTGCTCTGTATATATGATATACACATGTTATATGTAGTCATTTACTTTTTTTTCCCTTCCATTAGAATGTAAGCTCTTTGAGGGGAGGGACTATTTTTTACTTTCGTGGCACTCCCCAGTATTTAGCACAATTCCTGGTACATAGTAAGCACTCAATAAATGCTTGTGGAACTGACTACTCACATAACCACTAGTCAGTCAGCAGGCATTTACTAAGCACTTTCTGTATGCCAGGCACTTTACTGAACACTGGAGAGGCAAAGAGAGACAAATACACAATCTCTGCCCCCAAAGAGCTTACATTATGCCATAGCTCAGGCCCGTAACACCTTTCTCCAGGACCAGTGCAACAGCCTCCAATTTTGTCTTTCTGCTTTGCCTTCTCTAATCCATATCCCACTCAGTTGCCAAATTCATGTTCCTAAAGTACCAGTTGAATTGTATCACATTTGCTGCTCATGAAATGCCAGTAGGAAACTTTGTTTCTAGGATAAAACATAAACTCCTCTCTTGCATTCAAAACTTTTCACAATCTGCCTCCAGTCCATCTTTCCAAGTTTATTACATGCTACTCACCTTCATGCACACTCTTTTTAAGCCAAACTGGCCGGCCTCCTGCTTCTCCTCCAGATCCCTCTATCTCTCACTTCTTGGGCCTTTGTTCAGGTTACCCACCTGCCTGAAAAACCCTCTCTCTTCTCCTGGGCACCTTAGTTTTCCTAGCCTCCTTCACTCCCACAAGTGCCACCTCCAACATAAGTCTTTTACTAGTCCACACACCTCGCCCCCGCCCAACCCTGTGAAATTACTTTGCATTGATGTGTATGTTTTTCATATTTACTCTTACGTTTACATGTGGTTTATTTCTCCTGTCAATTGTAAACTTCATAAAAGCAGAAACTGTTTTGTTTCACTTATATTTCTGTATCACCAGAGCCTAGCCCAGTACTTGGCACATAGCAGGCACCTAATAAATGCTTCTTAAAGGCTGAATGAGTGAAATCCTGTCCCTGACCCTGATAAGCTGTTTGACTATGAAACAAACACTTAACCTATTAGGCTCTCTGTTTCTTCCTGTTTAAAATAAGAAAAATATTCTTTTCCTAGGATTGTTGTGAATACCATGTAAAACTTAAAGTGCCAGAAATATATCATACTGTAGAAATATTGTAAGAGGCAGTTTTCTATAAGAGAAAGAGTGTTGGGCTTTCAGTCATGAGATGGGGGTACTCATCCTAACCCCAGGGCTTACTGAGTGGCCTACAGGCAAATCACTTAACTTCTCTCAGATTCAGTTTCTTCACCTTCAAAATGAGGGCAATAATTTTTGCCCCCCATATTTCACCTGGTTATCATGAAGAAAGTAAAACCTTACAAAATTTGTTTAAATCTTAAAGCATTATTAAAATGTCGACTATATCTACAAGTTCTATCTATGGAAAGGAAGGTCTAGTTGTAGATACGATTAAACAAGTCCATAACTGTACTCAAAATTGGAGGTTCCCAGAGCAACTGGTAATCCAGAAGTGATCGGCACTTTTGGAAGATTACTGTGATGGGTGAGTGGAGGATGAATTGTAATAGGAAAAGATGAGGTAAGAGACTAACCTTACTGGGTATTACAATAGTCTAGGCATAAGGTAATGAGGGACTGCACCAAAGGGGTTGAAGTGACAGAGGAGAGAAGTGTGGGGAGGTGGGGAAAGGAGAGAAGATGTTAGCAAAGGTAGGAATTAGATATGACTGGACTTGATAACGAATTAGATACAGGGAATGATGGTGAGGAGTCAGGGATGACTCCTAGGTTGTGAACCTGAGTGACTGGGATGATGATGGCACCCTAGACAGTAATAGGGAAGTTAAGAAGAGGGGAGTGTTTGGAGGAAAAGATAAAAGGTTCGATTTTGGATGTGTTGAGTTTGAGATGTCTACGGACCATCGTTCAAGATGTCTAAAGAAAAGAAAGAAGGAAACAAGCATTTATTAAGCACCTACCTCATGCCAGGCACTGTGCCACTAAGTGTCCTACAAATATTATTGCATTTGATCCTCATAACAATCTTGGGATGTAAGTGCTATTATTTTCCCCATTTTACAGTTGAAGAAACTGAGGCTAATAGGCATTGTGAGGGCAAATTTGAACTCAGATTATCCTCACTCCAAGCCCAACTCCAGTTGGCGGTAGTTGGAAATGGAGGTGGAGAGAAAGGTTAAGGCTGGAGACATATCGTCTCTTCAGGGAAGAGAGGGAGAAACTCAACAAGCCTTTTATATGCATACTAAGTTATGGCACAGCAATGAATTACAAAGGCTTTTTGTCACCAAGCGGGAAACAGAGGGAAAGTTTCCTTTAATTTGCATACCCAGAAGCAAGCTCGATTAAGAAGCAAACTGGATTAAAACTAGGGTTGGAGAACTTCGTGTGCTCTAAGAATTAGGCCCTCCTTGGCCAGTCCCCCATAACACATGTATATATACCTTTGCATGCATGTGTTTGTGTATATAAACTTCTGCCACGTCTCCCTTCTCCCCCATCAATGAATGCTTCTCCTGGACCTCTATTTCAGGGAGTGCTCTGGTTATGCTTCACTTCACTTTCAACTCTTCAACATTCTCTTCCTCTTTGCATCCCCATAGGTACCCTACCCTTGTTCACCCTTACCCCACACTAGTTTTGGAACCATAAACCAGGGTCAAATCAATTCCACCATTGGTCCTAGACAGAGCATGTTAATCTACTCACCTATGGCTCTATTCACCAACTCTCTAAGTTTGCAAACCAAAGTGCCAGTTCCTGGCCACCACTACCCTTTGTATGATATCTCCCCCCACTCCCTACTCCATTAAGTATAATGTCTTTGAAGGGAGAGACTGTCTTTGCTTTTTACGTCTATCCCTCAGCACTTAGAACAATAAATACTTAATAAATGCTTTTTCATTCATTCATATGTTCTTTTTTTAACATATTATAAACTTAAATGTTGAAACTTAAATACAAAATAAGAAAAGAAAAAAAAGCACGTCATGTGCACAGTGGAATATAAGAGAGGATTCAAAATATATGTCAATAAATTTCCATTTCAAGAAAGCCTCCATAATAAATACTATGTATTGTGTTGAGAGCTGTCAATCTTTGCTTCCTTGTAAGTTTTCTTTTGTTCTCGGCTGTGCACTTTTTACTTTGTTCTTTTTCCCCCTTTATCATGTTCTTTCATATATAAAAGTCATCTAATACAACTGCCTCATTTTGTTGTTGTTCAGTCATATCTGACTCTTTGTGACCCCATAGACCATAGCATGCCAATACTGTCCATGGGGTTTTCTTGGCAAAGATACTGGAGTGATTTGCTATTTCCTTCTCCTGTGGATTAAGGCAAACAGAGGTTAAGTGACTTGCCCGGGGTCACACAGCTAGTAAGTGTCTGAGGCTAGATTCGAACTCAGGTCTTCTTGAACTAGGCCTAGCGCTCTATCCACTGAGCCACCTCATTTGTACATGAGAAAATTAAAACCAAATGAATTACCCAATAACACACAGGTAGCAAACAACTGGATGAGAATTCAACCCTAGGCCCTCTGACTCACGATCCAGTATTCTTTCCACTAGAGCACATTGTTTAACTCCTAGCAGACTAAGTCATCTCTCAAGTGATGAACATTTACCTCTCCCCAAAGATTGGAGCCATCCTAGGGAATGACGGCTGGGAGAGCAACTCTGGCTGTAGTCTAGAATTTCCTGGAGTGGTTCGGTTAGGGCTTCCCAGAGGCCTTAGAGGCTTCCTCACAGCTCGGCTTTGGCATTATCAGAGTGAATCTTAGCTTGGCTTACCTTTCCCACAGCCTTTCTCTGAAGAGCTACAGACAGATGGCTAATTATCATAGGGCGTCAAGCTGGCGTGGAGAGCTGGGTGCAGACCCAGGGGTACCCAAGCCAAGCTGCAGTCTCTCAGCATGCACAGACAGCTTTAGGCTTTACCCAAACACTCACTGTGACTGACCTTTCCAAAAGGAAGCTGCTTGGTGTCATTGCTTGGAACAGATGGTCACAGGAAAAGTGGAAGAAGGAAACCCCAGCACAGATGCAGTGCCCCTTCTCCAACCTCCAGGCCAACAGCCTTCTGGCTTAGCAGTGAGATCATTATCTGCATTACCCATCTTTTGTTTGCTTCTTGTTCTTAGGGCAAACACGAGAACCTGCCATGATTTTCCCTTGGCATGGGGAAATCTTGCATCTGATCTGATTTCTTCTTAGGACAAGCATTTTGCAAAACTCTTTATTCCAAACCCAAGCATTGCATTGAAACAAGAGTCAGAGCTGGTAAAATTGCTTGGCCCAAGCAGCCAGTGTGAATGAAGAATTTCACGGAAAAATTTTAGAATTTTGAATTTCATAGTAGTATTTTGGGGCACAAATTCCAGAATGAGTCAACAAGGCAACGTGGGTCTATAGAAAAACCACTGGACTGGGTTTTAGGAAGTGAATTTGAATCCAGAAAAAGAGAATAACTCCAAAACATCAACTAGTAAAATTTTACATTATAGGTAGAATTTTGGGGCACAAATTCCAGAATGAGTCAACAAGGCAACATGGGTGTATAGAAAAACCACTGGACTGGTTTTTAGGAAGCGAATTTGAATCTCAGTTTTGTGATTGACTAGGTGAGTGGCATTGGGTCATTGTGACTCTTTGAGCCTCCATTTTCTCATCGACAAAGTAATTAGATTGGACCAAATGAACTTACATTCTCTTCTAGCTCCAATAGTCTGAATTATAAATTGTTTCTTTATAGAATGTTCCCAAGGAAAGGCAGTTTTTGTGCCTGGCACAAGAATAAAAGGAAGAAACTGTGCCTGAGATACTTGGGGGGGGGGGTGGCAAAATGCTCCTTCAAATGCTACTGGAGTGGGCGGTAGGGGAACAGGCAGGCCAGGGAAGAGCTCACCTTGGGTGTAGCCAGGAGCTACAAGCAGATAGCTTCCTATTTTAATGAATCATTCCTAAGAAGCTCAGCTGTATTTATGCTGTTAAAAGGCTGCAAGTATATCCAGTACCCCCTAAATATCAGCACCCTGGAACCATGCCCTGTCATCTCACCCCAGTTATAGCTCTGTGGAGAAGAATGCTTCTGAATAATATAATTGTGTGTCCTTGCAGACCAAAATTAAGAAGTCTCCCCACCTTTTTTCTAATCAAATTAAGTATTCTAGGTTCTTTTAGTCTGTGCTCACCGGCAGCACTCTATTTTCACACATTAATAAAGACATTCATTCTAGGGTTACTTGGGTGTCTGTGAGCTGTTATCATTCCCAACAAATTATTAGTATGTACAGACTACTTGTATTTTTCTTTCAGGTAGGAAAAAAAACCCCACGTGAGTTGATTACTGTATTCTCAGGAAATCACTTTCATCTGTCACTCTATTTCAGGACCACGCCACTATTTAAGAGCCTATGGAGATTCAGCTCCTTGTTCACAAGTGATTAGGACTAGACTAGACTCTGATCCAATTGACTCAAGTTTAGCTGACAATGCAATGAAACCAACAGGGGTACCCATTATATGGGGTAAAAGGCTCCTCCTCACTCCCTCCCTTTATAGTAGTTCCTTTACAAATGTTTGTTGGGTTATATAAACAGTCCTCTAGCCTGACTCCTCTGGGCACTCCACCCTCAGAGTGAAAACATATAGTCAGATATTTAGAGTAGTACTCCCCAAAGTTGAGTTCATGGCCTCCTGGGGGACAGCATCATGTCCTTAAAGCAGGATTATAACCATTTTTGTGTTGTGGATTCCTTTAGCAGTCTGATGATGCCTATGGAGCCTTTTTCAGAATCGTGTTTTTAAATGCATAAAATAAAATACATAGAATTACTTGGGTAAGATTTCTCTTTGTTCCAAGTTAATTCTCTTTCCATATCTTTCTTCCATAGTTCTCATTTCTTTTCTCATTTTTTCCTCTACCAATCATTTTGCTTTTACAATCATTTTTAGACTTTAAAAAAAATTGCTTCATCTCTTCCAGTAATTCTGCATGGACTTGTGCCCGAACTGGGTTTTTCTTTAAGGTTTTACTAGTTGATGTTTTGGAGTTATTCTCTTTTTCTGGATTTGTAACTTGAGCATCCCTGTCACCATAATAGCTCTTCATGATGGGATTCTTTTTTGTTCTTTAATTCTTCCAGCCTGCTTTCTGACCTCAGGCTTTATTTTAGGGCTAGATTTTGTGCCCTTTTAGGGGGAATGTCTGAACTGAACTTTAGTCCTTTTGGGTCTTTCTGCTGCTTTCTTAGGGTATTGAGTGTCATGGCATTCCAGGATCTCAGGGACGGCTCAGGCTGGGAATCTGTAAGCATTCAGTGCTCCCAAAGTGGTGTGATCCAGGGCAAAGTCTAATCACTGCCCTCCTTGTCTGCACTCCATAAATTCCTGAAGCAGGTTTGAATATGAGCAATACACCTGTAGGTCTGTTCCTGGTTAGAAGTTCCAGGAGACTGCTGCTGGACTCAGCCACTATTAGCCGGCTGAAAAGCTCCACAGGTTCAGAGAGCCAGAACTGCAGGCTTCTCTTTGGTCTGGAATTCCTGCCTTGGTAATTCCACTGCTGGCTTCAGACTGGGCTGGAGGTAGAACTGAGTCCCTGTTCCACTGCTGGGGTCAAACAGGTCCAGAGCCACAAGGCATCTGAACTTCTTGCTTCTAAGCTTGTTCCTTGCTCAGTACAGAGTTTAGGGCCCATGAATACTCTTTAACCCGGAACAATCCTCCTCAGTGTTGGCTCCCTCCTAAGTGCACCCTGGATCTGTGACCTAGAACTGAGTAGTGAAGGACAAAGCTGCCAATTGGCATTTGTTCTGCATCTTGCAAGAGGTCACAGTGTCCCAGTACAGGTCTGCTGTACAGCCTCTCCCTGCACTGAAATGTTCTATACAGCATTCTCCTGGCCAGACCCCAACCCCAATGCTTGCAGTCCTCTCTGTCCATGTCAAATTTTGCAAAAAAAAAAAAAAAAAAGCAAAGGGAGCAGCTAGGTGGGGCAGTGGATAGAGCTCCAGACTATCCAGAAGGACCTGAGTTCAAATTTGACCTCAGACACATGACACTAGCTGTGTGACCCTGGGCAAGCCACAACCCCTATTGCCTCACCAAAAAAAAAAAGCAAAAACCAAACAAAAAACAAATTTTGACTAAAAAAAAAAATGTGATTTTTTTTTTTAAAGTCCTGATCAGTACTAGGTCTAGTGCATTTTTAGATCACTGCAGAGGAGCTGGGTTGGAGGACCTGGACTAAACTTCTTCCTACTATTCTACCATCTTGACCCCTAATGTGAAAGATTGCAAAGTAAACTGATTAGATAAATAGTTATAAAAAAATTTTTTTTAAGTTCAAAGGGTCCCAGGTTATGAACCTTTGCCATAAGAGATGCACAATTGCACAATCCTCTGGTATATTCTCTCCTCTCTGTGTTTTTTGACTCTGCTTTCTCTTGGTTTTTCTCCTGCCTATCTGACCACTCCCCAGTCTTTCTTTCTTCTTTTTTTTTTTTTTTTTTGGCTTTTCATCTGTGTCTTCACCACTAACTATGGATGTCCCCCAAAGCTTTGTCCTGGGCCCTCTTCTCTTTTCTCTTTATATTTTTCTCACTTATCAATCTCATCATATCACTTATCCTCCTAATGCAGACTCATATACATACACACACACACACACATATAACTGTATATAATATATCCTATATATAATACATATACTATCTTATATTCCTATACATTACATAGAGGAATGAATATAATACATATTATAAACGTGCACACACACACACACACACACACACACACGTATATAATTTCCTGGCCCCTCTCCTGAGCTCCAGTCTCACATTACCAGCTGGCTACCTGCTGGACATTTTGATCTGGTTGTCCTAACGTATCTCAAACTCGAGACATCCAAGACATAAATCAGCATTGTCTTCCCTCAAACGGTGTCCTCTTCTGAACTTGCCCATTACTGCTATGGGCACCACCACGCTTCAAGTTAGCCAGCTTCACAACCTCAATGTCGCCATTGACTCTTCTCCTATCCAGCCATTTGTCAAATCTTGTCATTTCTTTCTCACCATCATTTTTCACTTACATCTCCTTCTTCCCATTTACACAGATACCATCCCAGGTTAGGCCTATGGTGATCTTTCACCTGTATTGTTGCAATAGCCTTCAAGTTGGTTTCTCTGATTGAAATCTCTCTTTACTCTAATCCGGCCTCCACTCAGCTGCCAAAAATGATTTTCCTAAAGAATAGTTCTGCCCAGGTCACTCCCTGCCCTGCCCCTGGTCGATAAGATCCTATGTTCTCTATGACTTCCAGGATTAAACACAAATTCCTGTTTGGTGCTTAAAGCTCTTTACATCCTGACCTATTCCCACATTTTACTCCCCTCCATGCACTCTACAATCCACCCCTATTGGATTCTTTGCTGTTCTTAAACATGACACTGTCTCCCCTCTCCATGCCTTGTGCTGGCTGTTCAACATTCTCTCCTTCCCATCCGCTGACCCTTAGAATCCCTGGCTTCCTTTGAGGTACACCATAAGTATCACTTCTTCCAGGAGACTTTTCCTGGTCGTCCAGGTAGTAACATCTCCACTAAAGTTATCTTCTATCTATTCTACACTGAGCTGATATGTTCTGATTTATATGTTGTAAGGGAGGGACTGCTTTTGCTCTTTTCTTGTATAGCTCTTTCAAAGCTTTGAGACTCCTTATTCCAACTGTCATTATGCACTAACAGACAAGCCAAGTCCCTGAGCAAAACTGCATCTGCTCCTCAGGATACTAGTGGGACCACTGAAGAATTGGGGGCGGGGGGGATGTTGTCTTTTTCTAGTGCTAGCAGATTCAACTTGCATTCTTGTGCTCTTCCTAATGATAGCTGCCAGTGATTAATACCTCCATTTCACTTATTTAATTAACATCAGCTAGCTTTTACAAATGATTTTTAGTGGAAATATATAACTAAAACAGAAATTGAAGGACCTGGGGCAACATTTGAACTTGGGTCTTCCTGACTCTGGGCTCAGTGCTCCATCTCCTGTGCTACCCAGCTGCCTTCTTTTTTTTTTTTTTTCAGACTAGGAAAATCCAGTTATACCATTAAAAGAATGATCAGTGATGAAGTCTCACCATAAGACTCTTTGTGCACAGTTGGAACAAGTTGCTGTTAAACAGAGCATATGAGCTACATTCATACTACTTTGAAGAATGCTATGAAAAATGGCGTGACAGCTGGAACAACAAGGCAATCTGTAGCTGTCGCCTCTCGACTAAAGAAGAACAAACCACAATTCTGCAGTTACATTTCACTCAACAGGCCAGACTTCAGAAGGAATGGACCAGCATAAGACGACTCTAATGTAGTTTTCCAGTACAAATGTTTTCCACCTTGGTTAATGTTTTCATCACAACCTTAAACTTAACTCAACTGAATCTGATACTGATGAAAAAATGGTACAAATGAATGTGAAAACCCAAAGTCTAAGATATGGAGTTGGAAAGATTTGAAGTTAAGAAAAAAAAAAAAGAAACTGTTAAGTTGGACAATGCAGATTGAAAACAAAGGGTCTAGTTTCATCTTGCTGTAAGGAATAAACGTTTCCATTAGAAAGCTATTATTTTGACAGTGATAAATGTTTTGTGAGAGAGCTTGTACTGTATTAACTATCTGTAATAAATGTACATTAAAACTTTAAAAAAAACCCACTTCTTTAATCCATGTAAGAACTGTTTTTACTGCATCATATTTTACTTTTGTATTCTGGGATTTGATATAATATCATCAGTGAAATAGATACTTTGGTACAAATAGATTTGGAGTATTTCTTTGAGAAACCACGATCTATCTTATTGAGTCAGAAGACTTTGGTAGTTTGATAGTAAAAACAGTGCCCAAATTGCTATATTCTGAGAAGTATAATCTCCCCAAATCTCAGTTTCCTAAACAGGAAAATATTTTACCCCTTTAAAGTCAGAAGGAAAGGTACTGTCTACATTAATGGATTCATATTCATATCTTCTTTTGTGATAGCAATGAACTAGAAAAAAACTAGATACCCATTTGAATGAGGGAATGACTAAGTTGTGGTATGTTAATGGAATGCAATGTTAAACTTAATATTATTGTTGTTGTTCATCTTTCATTTTCAAAGAGGACCAATTGACATTATAAGTGATGTCTCGACTTGCACGTGAATTGGATTTAAATGAGTATTATATATATGTATATATATATATGTATTCCATGTAGAACATTGAAGATAAGAATTTAGAGAAGCATGAGGAAGCTTGTATGAACTGATACAGAGTGAAGTAAACTGAACCAGAAAAACAGTGTATACAATGACTACAACTATGTAAATGGAAAGAACAAAGCAGAGAAAATTAATTCTCTGTAAATCATATTTATCAAATATGGCCCCAGAGACAAGATAAGAAAATTCACCTGCTTCTCTTCTTTGCAGAAGTGGGGGACTAGGATTGTAGAGCATTGAATATACTATCAGACTGAGTTGCTTTATTGATTGGTTTTGCTAAACTGTTTTTTATTCTTTATTCAAAGGAATGGTTTATTGCAAAAGTGAGAAAGGAAAGATATTAAAAGATATTAAAATGAGGGTTATGTAGAGAAAAAAGATTAAAATAATAAATAAAAATAAAAAGGTTAAAATAATAAATGATAAAAGAATGCAAAGAATAAAAATAGGAATTTTAAATTTTTAGTACAATTTTATGCAATTTTAAATAAATACCAAATGCCAGGTATTTAATTTTTTTTTTATTTAAAACTCCAGGTAACCAAGCAAAGACAAAAAAGGACATCAATGATGTTAAGCATTGCCCTCTTCAGGTTCTTATGTATATACATATTTGCAGAGGCAGGGGGACTTTGTGTAATACTGCATATGCTTTCAGACATTATTGATAGTTGTCCAGCTTTGTTCTACGGCTTTTTTTTCTCTTTAAAAACTTTTTTACAAATGTAAAAGTCCTTTTAACAAGGTTATGTTGCAAGGGGTACTAAGCTCCTAAAGACCTTGGGAGTTTCATCTCTTTGTTGCTTGAGAAGATTGCACAGTATTGGGACTGGAAGGCAGAATTTTCCACTACAGCGGCAAGTTTTCTGTTTTTTGTTTTCTAAAACTCTCAAGAGCGTACACGAGTAGAAGAGGGATAGCAGACCTCCCCCTCCCTAGCCCCAAAATCAGTGGGACAGTAGTAGATAGAGGTGGTGGCAACATCAGCAATTCCTCTCCTTAAACTAATGCCCCCAGGGATACTAGAGAGGTGAAAGCAAAGAGGCCAACTGAAAGCTGTGAGTTGTTTTTGGTTTGTTTGTTTGTTTTTTTAATCAAGGGTGTTAGCTCGAAAGGCTGGAATATTGAAGAAAAAAACAAATCCATTGTGGGGTATATGGAGCAACTAACTGGTGGTCCTTATCCCCTCCCTCTATTTTATTTCAGTTAGGAACATCTGGCAGCTTTTCTGAGTGTGTTCTTTTATTCTGCTAAAGAATGAAGTTCTCTGATCTAATCTTATTTCTCATAAATACCTGTGGTTAATCCTGAGAATTACCCAAGAGAAAGTCATCTTTTCTAGAGAATTTTCTCTCTCTAACTGAAGGTATTCAGTCATTTTTCAGTTGGGTCCAACCCTTTGTGACCCCATTTGGAATTTTCTTGGCAAAGATACTGCAGTAGTTTGCCATTCCTTTTTCCAGCTCATTTTACAGATGAAGAAATTCAGGCAAATAGGGTTAAGTGACTTGCTCAGGGTCACACACAGTTAGTAAGTGTCTGAGGCTAGATTTGAACTCACAGAGATGAATCTTCCTGACTCCAAGTCCCACACTCTGTCCACTGGGCCACCTAGCTGCCCTCAGTTGAAAATACGGTCATGAACCAACCCTTCATATGTTTCATGATTATACTTCTGTAATGGAGCTTTGGTGTATGCCCAGATCACCTAAAATGGAGACCATGTGCAGGTATCAGGGACCAAGTTATGGGAAAAGGCATTCTCTGTTCCCCGTGCTGGTGGGGAGCTACCTCTTTCCGTTGGTTACCTCTTTAAAGCTACCACACTGGATTAGTCACATCATCTCTTTCTGGTGGTATCCAGGGGTAAAGGTCTTGACCACCCAGACATGGTCACTATGTCTAAGCTGAGTGGGGAAAGGTCACCCTCCTCTTTTCTTCACTTTCTGTGGCCCTGAGAAATGGGCTTGGGTTTGGGGCTATGTTTAGCTGCTCCTTTCATTCTAGGAGCAGAAGAGGTAGAGTCCCAGACCTGAAATGTGAGCCATGGTGATCATGGAGCCAGGATTCTTGGCCTGGTGTTGCTGCTAGGAAGCCCTAAGAAGCCAGAGTATTGTACGGAAAGCCCAACGGGGCTTTGGACTTGGAACTTGGTGAGGCTAATCCTATAAAGGAACAAAGTTAAATTTTAAACCTAATCCCCTTTTCCTCCCCGGAAACTATGGTGTTGTAAGTGGGGATTATGCCCCCCAGGAGTTGGGGTGGGGTGGGGGCGGGAGCAGCCAGGTGGCACAGTAGAGAGAGTGCTGGGCCTGGAGGCAGGAAGACTCTTCTTCCTGAATTCAAATCTGGCCTCAGACACTTACTAGCTGTGTGACCCTGGGCAAGTCACTTAACCTTATTTGTCTCAGTTTCCTCATTTGTAAAATGAGCTGGAGAAGGAAATGGCAAACCACTCCCAGTATCTTTGTCAAAAAAAATCCAAAATGGGATCATGAAGAGTCAAACGTGACTGAAAGATGACTGAACAACAACAATGAAGGAGTTAGGGGAATGTTTATATTTTTGTTCTTGTTATACCTTTGAGGTAAATTTTCCTTTATAAAAGTGAATCTGACTATTAAGGTACTAGAGTGCTTGGACCCCTAAAATTGGGGTAATACAATCAGTTGGGGCTTGAGCCAATGGCAGAGATGAGAAACCTCCTCCTTTTCACAATCCCTTTAATGGTAATTTAAATTACCAGAGAATCCTGGGAAAAGGATGAAATATAGCACACTCAGCATTCAGGAAGCAAGAAGCCAGACTAATCAGTGTTATCTTTCTAAGGGCAGAATTACTACAAACCTAGGCATTTCATCCTGCCCCTGTCAGACCATGGGCCTAATCTATTGTGACACCTAGTGTTATATGAGGGCTGTCTCAATGAGTGGAGAGGGGAGAAAAATACATTACAAAATGACAATGAAGTAAATACAAAAGATGCCAATAAAAATAAGATTTTAAAAATAAAGACACAAATACTGAACAGCATACATTTTTGGACATAGGCAATGGGAATTTGTTTTGCTTGACTATGCGTATTTGTTATGAGAGCTTCTTTTTTTTCATTTTAAATTGTTCAATGGGGGCAGGGGGAAGAAGGGGAGGAAGAGGAAAAAAATTAAATTAAATTTTTAAAAAGCAGTCTTAGAAAATGAATCTCTAATACCTCAGTGTGATGGTGTAAAAGAGTTTAATCAGTATTTTCTGGGGGCACAGCAAATGGGTTGGGGGGGGTGGAAATCATGACAATAGGAGGTTGAGGACACCAGTCAAATTTTGTCAACATAGCAGTTGTGTGATGGCCAGTCCTGCTTGCAGTGACCTTGTATGTTTCAAGTGCATCACCATTCAAAGCCAGACTCAGCACTAGCCAAACTGGGCACCAGGTGGTGGACCTGGAGTCAGCACTGGGTGTGCTGTACCATGTATAATGTCACAGAATCACTAGTTGGGGTTAATCAAATATAGAATTTAGCCCATGCCTATTAAATCTCACCACAATTGTGGCATTAATCAGCCTTTTATCAGCTTGGTGCTCTGACCTAAGAACAGTCCTTTTGTCTGCTGTACATAAGAAACAATGGGAGGGCTAGGATGCAGGGCACAACTAGCTAATTGTCTACTAACAACATGTCATTCAAGGCCAGGGGAGAAGAAAAGCTGTAGAAGCAACATGAATCTACAAAAGTGCCTACTGTTTCCAGTCATGGCCTCCAGTGTTTAAATTCAGGCCGCATTCCCTCTGGAGCTCCCAAGATATGGGGAGGATGAGAACAAAAGGGTTCCAGTGTGGTCTGTGTAAATCCCATCTGACTTCAGCCCTCAGCAGGATATTCATAAAGGCTGACTGCTGAAACTGAATGAGGAACAAAAAGTGAGCAAAAAATTGTCATGGAGTTATCCTCTTGAGTGAAGCTCAGCTCTCCCATTGAGAAGTGTTTGGCTGGGTCTGGGGTGGGGAAACAAAAGGCACTGGAATGATAGCTCTGCCAACACCATGGTGACTTTCCCTATCAAACTTCCTCTGACCTCACAAGGAACTCTGCCTTGTATTTCTCATGTCATCCATGGCCCAAGCATCCATGGCCCTTTCCTATAAGAGACCTCTTGCTCTATTTTTATACAGACTCAGATCCATTTATTGTAGAGAATCTGACCACAAAGACAGGCTAGCAGGTCCTTCTCAAACTGGCCTTTATGCCAGAATTTCAGAGAAAATCACTTATACAAAGCTTAAATTTGGTCCATGTCTAGGGTCTCCCCAAAAGGGATTAACAAGTTTCCTTCTAGAAAAGTTGCCAAGTATATAAACTAGTAGATATCAGGTACAGGACAGCTATTTATTTCTTCCTCCACAAAAAGAAATGCTTAAAACATCCAAGACTTATAAACACATTAAAAAATTTAAAACATAAACCATAATACATCATGACTATTATACTCGCCCAGGAGGGAAGGACTCCCGAGAGATTTGTGCGGCTGCTAAGCAAATATTTCACACTCACAGGATTCTAGGATTCTAGATCCAGAGCTGGAAGAGATTTATAAGGCTGCTGAAGTTGTAATACATGAATAGCAATTCAAGGTCCATATCTTCTGATCAGTCAGTCATGCACAGATCATCTTCCTGGTGGTGGTCAGGTCCTCTGAAATAAATGTAGTTTCTTTTTTTTTAATTACTTTTTTTCAATCAGCAAAAAAACACCTCTTTCACCTACTCTCTCCTCTTCCCTAGTTGAGAAAGAAAGAAAAACTCAAATCCCTGTCACAACCATTACAGTCAATTTCCAAGTGGCCATGTCCCCCCAAAAAAAGATATGTTTCATTTTACACTCTTAATTTAAGCCTTTTGCCTCTCATCAGGCACGGAGCATGTTTCAGCATTAGTCCTCTGGAATCATGATTAGTGATTACATTGATCAGAGTTCCTAAATCTTTCAAAGTTGTTTGATTTTAAAATATTATTGCCTTTATAGAAATTTTTCTCCTGGTTTTGTTCACTTCACTCTGCATCAGTTCATACAAATTTTCCCAGGTTCCTCTGAAGCCATCCCCTTATCACTTCTTATAGCAAAACGGTATTCTATCACATTTATATATCATAAGTTGGTCAACCGTTCCCCAACTGATAGCTGTCCTCTAGTTTCCAATTCTTTGCGACCACAAAAACAGAGCTGTAAATATCTTCGTATATCTTTAGTTAGAGTTTGTTTTACTTAAGTCCAGTCCCTTCTTTAATCTAACTTCCCTCTAATTCCCTTCTCTTATCTCCCGTTTCCCTCCAATTTCCCTGTTGAGTGAAATGTATTTCTATACCCACCTGGATGTGTATATTCTTTCTTCCTTTCTCATCTCAGAAGAGTATGAGGTTCAAGTGTCAGCCACCCCCCTTTCCTTTTGTGTGTATAGACTTCTACTTGTGCACACCGATATGTGAGATAATTTTCCTAGCCTTCTTCTCCTTTTACTCTCCCACTTCAGCACATTCCTCTTTACCTCCCTTTCCATTCTTCTCTTGAGATCATCAAGACACAACAAAACAATTCCCAGACTTTCTGTATAATTAGATTCTCTCTACAGCATTTGATATATATAGGATTCAGAGGACATATATGTATCAGGAAGCAGTTTACCTTTGTTTAAAGTCCCTTATGATTGTTAATTCATGTTTACTTTGTATGTTTCTCTTAACTCCTGTATTTATTTACACTTCAAAGTTCCTATGTTGTTCTGGTCTTTTCATTAGGAATGCTTGGTATTTCTATATTTCATAAAAGGTCCACTTTTGCCCCCTGTGGAATCATACTCAGTTTTTCTAGGTAAGTTATTCTCAGTTTTAGGCCTATATCCTTTACCTTTTGGAATATTGTATTCCAGTTTCTCCAGTCCTTCAAATGGTGGCTGCCAAATCTTGTGTAATCCTTACTGTGGCTTCTTGGTGCTTGAATTTCTTATTTCTGGTTTCTTGCAGTATTTTTTTAACCTAGTAGCTACAGATTTTGGCTATAATGTTGTTGGGGGTTGGGTTTTGGTTTTTTTTTTTTTTTTAGGTAATTGATGGATTACTTCTATTTCTTCTTTGCCCTCTGGTTCAAAAGGTTTGTGCAATTTTCTTTTGTGATATGTTGAAATATGCTTTTAGGTTCTTTTCTTGGTCATAGCCTTCAGGTAGTCCAATTATCCTTAAATTTTCTCTCCTCAATATGTTTTCTAGGTCAGTTGTTTTTGTTATGAGATTGTTTACATTTTCTTCTATGTTTTCAGACTTTCAATTTTGTTTTAATATATCTGTTGTCTTATAAAATAATTAGCTTATGTTGGATCCATCCCAATTTTCAGGGAGTTTGTTTTTGGGCAAAGATTTATACCTCTTCTTTCAGAGTAGTAATTCTCTTTCCAATTCTTTCTTCCATAGCTCTCATTTCTTTTCCAATTTTTTCTCAAGCATGCTAATTTCATCCTTTTAAAAAATTTTACTTCATTTCTTCTAGGAATTCTAGTTACGTACATAACCAACCTGTGTTTTTCTTGGAAATTTCTTTATAGATTTTTTGGAGTCATTCTCTTCTTTTGGGTTTGTGTCTTGAGCATCCCTGTCACCATAAGAGTTTTTTTTGTTTGTTGTTGTTTTGATTTTGTTTATTTTGTTTATTTTGTTATTTTGATTTTGTTATTTTGGTTATTTTTGTTTGCTAATTCTCTCAATCTATTTCCTGATTTCAGACTTTATATTAGAGTCAGACTCTACACACTTCTATAGGGAATATCCAAGATTGTCCTGCTGCTGATTTCTTGGGGATATTGAACATTGTATTATTCTAGGATCTCAGGGGTTCAAAGTGCTAGAACATAGGATTCTTTTGGCCTAGGTTTCCTGCCCTGGTTATTCCTCTACCCATTTCAGAGTGAGTTAGAAGTTGGAACTTAGACCTTGTTCTGCTCCTGAATTCCAAGTCACATAGCTGCTGCTTGCTTCTGAATTTGTTCCGTGCTCAATATACAGCCTATGGGCTACATCCACTCCTCACCCTGGAATGCCATTCCTGAACACAGGTCCCCTCCTCTGTCAGTCTTAGATCTGTGACCTGGAATTGGATAGAAAGTGACAAAGTTGTCAGTTAGCACTGTTCCTGCATCCTGCACTCTGCTCCAGCATGGATCTGGGATCTCTATTTGCCTTTGAGTGTGGCCATGGTCTTCTTTCAGTCCCTGTGCACTGGAATGATCCACATGGTACTAGTACCACAACCTTGTCCCCGATGTCTTCAGATGTCTCTGTCTGTTTCCAAATATAAACTTGAGTTAGAAAAATGACTCACTGTAACTTTTTCTTTCCCCAACAGGATTTGGTCTGGTGCATTTTCTAGATTTGTTTGGAGGATCTTTAAGAGGAAGACCTCTATACACTTCTACTACTCCACCATTTTCTCCCCCAATCCTGAAATATGTCATTTCAAAAAACATCTCTCAATAAATAATTAGAACTTGATTCAATTATGTTGGACCTTGTAAGCTCCCTAGGTGGCCACTAAGTTTGGAAATGTCCATCTCTAAGGGTGAATGTTCTGTCACCTATGCTCAGGGAAAGAAACAGAAGGCAGAAGAAGCAGCCAAGTGTTTGAGGTTCAATCTTAGCGTCACATAATCCTGTTTGCTTCAGTTTCCTCATCTGTAAAATAAGCTGGAGAAGAAAATGGCAATCTACTCCAGTATCTTCACCAAGAAAACCCTAAATGGGGTCATGAAGAGTCAGATACAACTGAAAACTGAACAACGACTGAACAACAACTTAACCTCAACTAAGTAAGCACATGTTTTCCCTGCTCTGTACACTAGAAAGGGGAAAGGAATAGAAATATCCTCCCCACCATTGCTAGAAGTCCAAGGGAAGGCTGGTATTGGCTGTGTCCTGATAAAGAGTCTACCTTGCAAGAGACTACAAACTGGTTTTCTTTACTCCATACAAGCCCACAGAGTGAGTGGTTTTCCTGGCTCCATTGACAGCCCTCTTTGACTCAGCCTTCCCTCTACCCGCTATATCCCCATGGGGACTAAGAGACAAACCAGGAGTCACTGGTCATGCATGTCCTTTAACAAAGGGCTGGAGTACATGTGACCCAGTGGAAGGTGTCAGGACCCAAACCCATTGTTATGCATGCTCCACGGAGTGATCCCCACTATACTCAAATACACTTATTATACAATGTCTATTTTATAGCATAACCTAAATCTAAAGCATAGATCTACTTACAATCTACGTCAGTAGCAAGAGTTCCCTTATGCACAAAATCATAGATCTTTGTAGGATTTGATTTATTGGTATTTTTGTCTTATCCTGCTGACTATACCAGAGACAGCTAGGTGGTGCAGTGGATAGAGTATCAAGCCTAGAGTCAGTAAGACTCATCTTCCTGGGTTCAAATCCAGCTTCAGACACTTAATAGCTGTGTGACGCCGGACAAGTCACTTAACCCTGTTTGCCTCAGTTTCCTCATCTGTAAAATGAGCTGGAGAAGGAAATGGCAAACCACTCCAGTATCTTTGCCAAGAAAATCTCAAAAGGGGTCATGAAGAGTCAGACATGACTAAAAATGACTAAACAACAATATACTATAATTCTATAAAGACAGAAATTATATAAACTTCTTCCCCCAGCATCCAGCACAGTATGCTGCCTTCAATAGACACTTATACTAAATGTTTGTCTAACGAATGAAAGAATGAATGTCTCCATCATTTAATGTTTATGTTATCACAGATAAGTCAGTCTTTCTGGTTCTCAACTTCTTCATTTGTAAAACAGGGTTAATTCTACCACATACCCCAAAAGGAATGCCAGGAATAAGGTCCTTTATATACCAGAAGATCATAGCAGTTTTTGTTGTAGCCAAGAACAAAAACAGAAACAGAAACAAACAAAAACAAACCAAAAAACCCCAAAAAACAAAAACCTAGAAACATGCCATGTAAGTCACCCTCTCTAGGCTTCAGTTTCCTCAGTTGTAAAATGATAGGGTGAGACTGCATGGTGTCAAAGCTCCCTGAAGCCCTAGGTCTATTTTCCCATGATCCTGTGAAACTCTGGCATATGAATGTGATGTAATACTATGACCACAAGAAATGATAAAAGAGAAAGTATGTCATAGTCCACTATATGCTGGACTTGGGGTCAGGAAAATCTGGTTTCATAGCCTGCCTCAGACACTTACTCCTTATGTAACTATGGGCAAATCATTTCATCTTTCTTAACTCAGGATAATTCTCCAAAGTTTCTCTGTTTTTGAATAAATCATAGAGCTCTCTTTGAAAGATATGGCTAAGATTCATCAACGAAGTAATAGCCAGCTGTGATCTTTATCTATGCTGCCTGATGAAGCCATAGATCATTGATAAATTGACAAAAGGAAGATGAGAAATGCATCAAAATTTGGGAAGACATGCATTGATGCAGCTGGTAGGAAGTAGAACCAAGGAAACACTATATCCAATTACTACAATATGGTAAACAAAAGCATCACTGAAAGGAAGATGTACTCAGATTAATTGCAATGATCAATCTTGATTTCATGAAAGTGAAAGGAATGTGGGTGCAGAATCTTGTATATAACATCAATGTCATACGGGCAGCTAGGTGGCACAGTGGATATCCTGAAGTCAGGAAGACCTGAGTTCGAATTCTGCCTCAGATGCTTACTAATTGTGTGGCCCTGGGAAAGTGACTTAACTTCTGTCTCAAATTTCCTTACCTGTAAAAGGGAGATAATAATAGTACCTATAGTTGTTGTAAGGATCAAATAAAATATCTGTAAAAAAGTGTTTAGCCTATTAAGGGAAAAAATAAATACTTAGCACAGTACCTACCACATAGTAGGTACTATAGAAATGCTTATTCCTCTCTTCCTTCCTTCAAATGCTGCCATGATTTTTGTCCAATAGTTTTTCTTAAATTTTGATTATATATTATATTGTCATATTGTATTATATATTTATTATTTTTTAATTATAAGGGAAAGTATAGTGTATAGGGGTGAAGTACATATCAGAAAATGACTGTGGTATTTTTTTAAAGTTGTTAATAGAATTTAATAAAAAATAAAATGGGCCATTGCCCTATCTACCCTCCACAAAATCATTAGAATGAGAAATGCAGTGATCACCCACGATTCCAAAGGATCGGTGATGAGGAATGTTACACCTCCTAACAGAGAGGTGATTGGCTCAATACGCAAAATGAGACACACATTTTTTAACATGGTCACTACAGGAATTTGTTTTGTTAGACTATGCATACTTGAAATACAGGTGTTGTTTTTCCTTAAGGTGAAGGCTGAGAGGGAGAAAGAGTAAACGCTTGATAATTGAGAAAAAGAAAACAAAGATAGAATGAGATGTTACATCCAGTGTGTTAGTTGTAGACTCTCCATTGTAGAGATTAGGGATGTGGAAGCACTAAATAAATGTTTGTTGAATGAATGAACCCAGACCACATATATCCCTCTGCTGCCACACTGGGCTTTGGTGAGGATGGGGGTGGCATAGAGAGCAGATAGGAAGGACAGGAGAAGCAGAGGGGAATGAAACTGAGATAAGGGAAGAAGGAGGGTGTGGGGAAGATGGGAGGAGCCCTTCAGACATGATATATCATCTATCAAATATAAGCCGTCAGAAGAAGAACCCCAGCACCCCTCCCACTTGCTTCTTCTGCTTGGCAGCCCCAGTACCTGGCATCCTCAGGCTCAAGGTCTATGAAACCTTGTTAGGAGCCCAACTAACTTAGCCATAAGGGATTTGATCGAAGTCACATATAAAGTCACTATTTCTCAGGAGCCCAGTTTGGCACAATGGGGAAGGGGGTGGGGATGCTGTTGGACTGGATGATCTCAAAGGTCCCTCCTGGCTTTATGATTCTGTGATATCTGTGACCCAGGCTTCTCCATCTGCTGTTGCTGGACTTTTGCCTGGGACTGAAGGCCTCCAAGAGAGTGGGAGGAGGAGGAGAAGGAGGAGGAGGGAAGGGAGGAGATAGTGGAGGAGAAGGGGGGGGCGGCGGAGAGAAGGAAGGGGCTGAGCCTGGCTGGAGGAGAAGAAAAGAAAAAGAAAGGCTATTTGGAAGATATGGCTTCCCTGAATATCTTTGTGGTAGCTGGTTCTGAAACCTCTCTTCTTGGGGAAATATTACGTCCAGGCCCCCTGAGTCGATGCTGAATGGCATCCAGGATTGATTGTAAGGCAAGAGCAGCATCTGTTTAATTTGGCTGAATTCAAGGCTACATTCAGTTAGATTTAAAAAAAAAAAAAAAGCTTTGGGATTGATAGCCAGAGAAGAAAAATGATGGTAAGTCACTGAAAGTAACCGTGTGTGGGAGGTAGAAAGAACTGAATTTCTGCCCTTGGAGGAATTCCTGGACAGCTACATCTGCATGAAAATAAGAAGTAACTCCCAGTATGGTTGGACTTTACTCCAGCTCAGCCAAAGGGAGATAAGAAAGGGGCTAGGAGAAAATAAAAAGCTCTCGTGCCTACGGAAAAGGTGATCCCATTCCAAGAAGTCATTCTCCAAACTCATTTTTCATCCAGTCTCACTAACTCCTTCATCTAATTAGCTATATTTCCCTAAAGACATTTCTGGCTGTAGCCACAGATTTCCTTTTTGTGCACCCATCCTTTCTCCTCCTCCAAGTAATCCATCCAAAATTCTTCCCAGGATTGACAATTCCAATTGGAGTCAAAGGATACAGAGCCTGGGGTGTAAAGGTATCCATTTTTCAGCCTCTGAATAAAAGAGGTGGTTGATAGGCTGATTTAAGCTGCAGAAGATCAATTGTTTGCATGGAGGAGCCTCAGCTACATAACCTCCTTCGAAAATAACCTCTTTGCAAATTGCATTAATTATGGCTTTGCCCAATATCCCTAAGAGGGGACAAAAAGTGGTGGGATTTTTTTTCTTCTTTTTTCCTCCCCTTTCTCTTTCAGGGAAGTCTTGCTCTTGCCTCTGTCTTGGTTTCTCTACTTCTGATCATGGCAATTAAGCGTCATCCAAAAACATAAACACAGTTTTCTTTTTTCTTCCCCTCCCCCCCCAAACCATTACACAAGGAGGGCCTTTGTCAAAGCAGCTGTTGTTTAAAATATGATCTTATAAAGAAAAAAAAAAAGGAGGAGGAGAGCTCAGATTCCTCAGATAAGTAAGAAGCTATTAATACAGAACATTTCTAGAGAAAGCTATGCTCATAATTCCAGGGAGGTTGTTGGTTTCGTGTTTTTGTTTGCTCTCTCTCTCTCTCTCTCTCTCTTTCTCTCTCTCTCTCAAAACTAAATCCTTCCCAGTGGGATATTTATATCCCCAAGAAAAACAAATATTTTGGTTATTCTGGTTATGGGTGTTAGGATGAGAAGGGAAAAAAAAAGGAATATCATACTCAACTCTGTCTGTAACTTGGGCAATATTCCGAGCAGGGTTTACCAACAAGAGCCTGTGAATGCCCTTCTGCCCACAGATTACCTACTCTTGACAGGTGTGTTTCCCATCATCTTCACCATCACCACTCTTGCAGATTTTAACCCAACTAAATTTGGATTGGTTCCACCTACACAGGAAATACATAAAAGCCAGGAAAGGGTGGGGGTGCGGAAAGGTATCTGCTTTAGTAATCAGGGAAGGGTGTCTTCTTCATCAACCAATCAACAAGCATTTATTAAGCAACTACTATGTGCCAGGTACTGTGCAAGGAGTTAGAGCTACAAAGACAAAAGAATAGTCCCTGCCCTCAAGGACCTTCTATTCTACTAGAAGGATCTCCGTATTTGTCTGGTTTTCAAATTCTAGAAACTCTTCAGTTCTTGATTGCCTATAGATTTTGCCATATTGATCAGGACCCACCAGAACTATAACTAATGTGAAGCATTCAGGATTTTGCTTCAGGTAAGATATTGAGGCCACTAACAGAAATATACCATACTCAACAGGGAAATTGGAGAGAAAAAAAGGGAGTAAGGAAAAGGGGGGAAATAAGAGGGAAGGTAGATTAAGACAGACAGTCAAATCAGAACAGACTTTTAAAGAGGGAACAGGACAAAAAAGAAGGATAAGTACAAAAGAATAGAATGGAAATGAAGTTAGTGCTCATGATTATGAATGTGAATGAGGTGAACTCACCCATAAAACAGAAGAGGATGGCAGAATGGATTAGAAATCAGAATCTAACAATATGTTGTTTATAAGAAACACACCTGAAATACAGAGACACACACAGAATAAAAATAAGGGGCTGGAGCACAATCTATTATGCTTCAGATGAAATAAACAAAGGCAAAGATAGCAATCTCTATCTATGGCAGAGCAAAAGCATCAGGGAAACTAAATTTTGTTAAAAGCCATAGACAATGAATTAATATCAATATTAAATATATGTGCACCAAATGGCATAGCATCTAAATTCTTAAAGGAAAAGTTAAATGAGTTATAGAAAGAAATAGCAAAACCAGGAGAAAGCATTATCTGTAATATGGATAAACCAGAAGCCTTTGCAACAAGATCAGGAGTGAAGCAAGGCTGTCCATTATCACCATTACTATTCAATACTGTCCTAGAAACGCTAGCTATAGCAATAAGCCAAGAAAAAGAAGCGTAGGCAACAAGGAAACAAAACTATCACTTTTTGCAGATGATAGGATGGTTTACTTAGAGAACCCTAGAGAGTCAAGTTAAAAAGAAAAACTAATTAAAACAATAACTTCAGCAAAGTTGCAGGACATAAATAAACCCACATCAGCATTTTTGTATATTACTGATGAAAGCCAGCAAGAAGAGATATTCCATTGAAAAGAACTACAAACAGTATAAAATACTGGGGAGTCTACCTGCCAAGACACACACAGGAACTATGTGATTATACTTACAAAACATTCTTTACAAAAACAAAGACATCTAAATAACTGGAGAACTATTGCTCTTAGGTAAGCTGAGTCAATATAATAAAATGACAATATTACCTAAATTAATTTACTTAGTGCCATACTAGTCAAACTACCAAATAATTACTTTGTATAAAAATAATAAAATTCATCCAAAAGAACAAAGGTCAAGAATAGCAAGGGAATCACTGAAAGAAAATGGGAAGGAAGGGGACCTAGCTGCACCAAATCTCAATCTATACTACAAAGTGGTGATCATCAAAACAGTTTGGTATTGGGTACAGAAGAGAGAGGTTGATTAGTAGAACATATTAGGCACACAATGTATAGAAACAAATTAACAGTGACATATTGATAAACCCAAAGTTCCCAGCTATTGGGGCAAGAATTTACTATTCAACAAAAATTGTGAAAACTGGAAAATAGTCTGGCAGAAATTAAGTGTAAACCAATGTCTTACACTATTTACCAAGATAAGCTCTAAGTGGGTACATGATTTAGAAATAATTACATATCATAGGCAAATTAGTGGGGAATGGAAGAAATTACCTGTCAGATCTATGGGGAAGAGTTCATAACCAAACAAGAAAAAGGGAGGTTCCCTGGAGGTAAAATGGATAGTTTTGATTAGATAAAAAAAAATTTGCACAAACAAAATCAATGCAGCTAAAATTAGTATAAAAACAGTAACAAAGATAGTCAAGAATAAAGAATTAAAGAATAAAGAATTAAATTAAATAAATTTAAATAAAGAATTTAAAGAATTAAAGAATAAAATTAAAGAATAAAAAAAGTAATAAAGACTTCTGATAAAGGTCTTATTCCTAAGATACATAGGGAACTGGGTCAAATTTTCAAGAATAGATCCATTCCCCAGTTGATAAATAGTCCAGGGATATGAATAGGCAGTTTTCAAAGGCAGCTAAGTGGCACAGTGGATAGAATACTGGGCCAGGAGTCCAGAGGACCTGAGTTTAAATTAGGTCTCAGACACTTACTAGCTTGTGAGAACCTGAGTAAGTCATTTAACCACTGTTTGTCTCCATTTCTTCAACTATAAAATAGTGATAATTATAGCATCTCCCTTCTAGGTTGTTGTAAGGATCAAATGTGATAATATTTATAAAGTTCTTAGCATAGTGCCTGGCATATATTAGGTGCTATATAAATGCTTATTCCCTCCCCTTCTCCTTTCAGAGGAAGAAATTCAGGATATCAGCTATATGAAAAATGCTCTAAAATTCAGGGCTTCTTAAATTTTTTCCACTCACAATCCCTTCAGTGCTTCTTACACTATGTGTTGCAGCCCCATATGGGGTAAGGGATTGCAACCCACAGTTTAAGAAGTACCGTTAAATCATTAATAATTAGAGAAATGTATATTAGAACAACTGAGGTACTACCTCACATCCATCAGATTGGAAAAGTTGACAAAAAGGGAAAATGACAAATGCTGGAGGGACTATGGGAAAATAGATACACAGTTGGAGCTATGTACTACTCTGTACTATTCTGCAAAATAAGTTTGAACTATTCCCCCAAAGCTATTAAACTGTGTATACTGATCCAGCAATACCACTATTATGTCTACACCCAAAAAAGATTTTTGAAAAGAGAAAGGATCCATCTATACAAAAATATTTATAACAACTCTTTTTTTATGATGACAAAGGATTGGAAACTAAGGGAATGCCCACCAATTGGTGGAATGACTGAACAAGTTATAGTATATAAATGTGATGGAATACTATTGTGGTGTAAGAAATGATGATGGGGATGGTTTAACATAGGAAGACTCAGATGAGATGGTATAAAGTGAAGTGAGCAGAACCGGGAGAACAACTTATACAATAACAGCAATAATGTAAAGATAATCAACTTTAAAAGACAGACTCTGATTGACACAACAACCAACCACAACTCCAAAGAACTCGTGATGAAAACCTGCTATCCATCTCCATATAGAGAGTTGATACAGTCAGAGTGAAGATTGAAGCTTATTTTATTCCTTCTTTCTTTCTTTTTCTTTTTCTTTTTTTTTTGGACACTGCTAATGTGGAAATTTGTTTTTCATGACTATACATATTTGTAATGGATTTTGTTTCCTTACCTTATCAATGGATGCAGGACAGGGAGAAAAGAGGGAAAGAATTTGGAAGTGAAAATAAAACTGAATTTTAAAAAGTAAATGCTATGATCCTATGACTCTTTCTTAATGTAGCGTCCTGGTTTTCCAGTCTCCTGTCTAACCTGATTTCTCACTTGGGTACCTACTCTACTAGGTACTAGCTATTCTTTTATGAACTCTATTCCTGTTACTTGGGCCTACCCAGATTCTTTTTCTGCCTTACTCTTTTCACTATACCATCTGACCCTCCTAAGTAAAGTTGCCCAGAACCCTTTGACCCCATCATGTCAGATTCTCCTACCCATCTCATTTCTCTTGACCAATGACTACTAGGTAATAAAGTCCTGACTTGCATATTTGGAGGAAGCAAGGGTTGTCATTGATTTCCAGTTTATAATCAGAATACCATGAAGCTTTCATTCTAATACTATCTTTGTATCTCTGAAAGTGTCACAAGAAAGTGCAAGAACAAATTCTAAGGAGCTGTTCTTTTCTAGCAAAAGAGTCCTCTGTTTGATGGATAGAAAAAAAGGTTAGATTTAGAGTCAAGAGAGAGCTGGGTTCAAATACCACTTGTAATACTTTTTTTTAAAGTGCTCATTAATTACAAAAAGACTGGATGGTGTTATGCTCATTCTGGAAAAATGAAACATAACCCCCTGTAAGAGGTTATGGCAGTATATTTCTTCTTCACCTTCTGATATTCTTTAACTCCAAGCAAGGCAAAAACAACCTTTCAAAAACAGTAGAGGGAGGGGCATCTAGGTGGTGCAGTGGATAGAGCACTGGCCCTGAAGTCAGGAGGACCTGAGTTCAAATCCGGCCTCAGACCAAACACTTGACACATACTAGCTGTGTGACCTTGGGTAAGTCACTTAACCCCAATTGCCTCACCAAAAAAAAACAAAAAACAGTAGAGGAAATAAAGTGAAGGAAATAAATCTTGCTCATCTTTCCAAATGAAGTACAAGAAAGATCTTCACATAGAAATACACAGTTTGTACTACTGATCATAATACAATTATTATTACAAATACATTAAAATATTACAAATGTAATATTACCAATAATACAACAGTGAAACTTTGGTTATTTTTTCAGTGAGGTTGAAGATTTTGCAGGGGTTTCTGTGAGGGACTGTCTGATGTTGGCTACTGCCAGGTGGACGTTGTGGCAAGATTGGGGTAGAATTTGGGTATTTGGAAGTCGAGGCAGGGGCTGTGGTAGGCGGAGTTGTGGTGTACTGGGATGGGCTGGATAGGAGAAGCCCTGAGGCAGTGGGCAGTGCTATGTGAGATAAGCTGGGTGCAAGGAAGTAGCTGGAGCATGTGCTCCTGAGGCAAGGGGCGGTGCCACGTGGGAGTGGAATGGCAGAGGACTGAGTTCCCTTTGCTTAGTCCCCTCCCTATATGCAACGTCAACCCCAGACGCCTCCTTCCTGTGACCTTCCTGACTTCCTGGGTCCCTTTGTGTAGCACTGACCCCAGATGCCTCCTCCCGGTATCTGAGTCTGACTTCCTAGGTCACGTACTCTGTCTATGCACTAATCCCAGACACCTCCTTCCTGTATCCGGTCCTAGCCTCCTGCGTCACTCCCTCTCCCTTGGTGCACTAAACTCAGACAGCCCCTTCCGGTATCTGACCCTACAATCATTGACTAGTAGGCAGGCTGAGGAGGAGGGGCTAAGTAGGTACTGAGGAACAGTCATGGTCGGGAGCGCTCTCTCTTTGCTCCTGCTCTGTTGCTATGGCCTTCCTGCTTGGCCTTGCTGTGATGGCCTCTGAATAAAACTCGGGTGTTGGCAGCCTCCTGATGGGTCATCTCTGTGTGTGTATCCGGGTAGGCACCGAAGACTGGTAAGTATGACTCTGGCAGCCTGCTCCTTATAGGAGGAGAGTGTTCGGCGTGGCCGGCACAAGGTCGGCACGGCCGGTACAGGTTTCATTTTGGAAGTTAATTAGTAGAATTTATTAAGCATCTACTATATGCCAAGCACCGTGCTAAGGATGTGCTGGGGATGTAAAGAAAGGTAAAAGACTATCCCTGCTCTCCAACAGCATCGTGTAACGTCCCTTTCATGCATTTTGAGTGCAGAATCACAGAGCTCCTGCTCAGCAACGCTCTCTTTCAGGGAGCTGCACCAGGGGGCTAATCATACCACCAGGAGCAGAGGATTTTCTGGTTCTAGATGACTGCCTAGTTGCTAGCAGGGAGAGTCATCACTAAGCACATAGTTCCCATCACATCACTTGAATGACTACTCTCCCTCTGCCACTTCCTTGAATCTTTATTCTTTTAGTCTCTTGGCAGTGATAATGGGCTCTTCCACTTGTGAAGATATCATAGGTTTGACTTAAGCCAAGATCATGTGGGTTTGCTTATTTCTTGCTAGGCACCTGTATCCAGGAGGCCTCTTTCAGATCTCAGTTGCAGTGATGTTGGCACTTGTCACATACTCCTTATGTCGTCACACATTTAATATGTCTATGTCTCATCTCTCCATGCTTCATATTCCTTTTGTGATCCCCTTAGTACCTGCCATAATGCTAAGTACATTGTAAGGAACTCAATAAATAATTGTTGAATGAATGAATGAATGTTTGGGGAAATCATCTCCAGTCTGATGGGAGAAACACAGTTTAGGAATCCCTTATTCTGAGGAGACAAGATCCCTACCCTCAGGGATCCCCATCTATAATGAGGGGAAATGATGATGATGATAATAACACATTTATAACACTTTAAGATTAGTAAAGTGCTTTCTTTCCTCATTCTGTGAGGCAAAGAGTACAGAACATTTTTGTCTATTTTCTAGATGAGGAAGCTGAACCTCGAAGAAGCTAAGTGATTTGCAGACACTGAAAAATACTGAAGAGTGCAGCCCAGTGCCCCTCGAGAGAGACAAGGTGCCAGGTAGTGAGATTTACTACCTGTATGATTTTAAACAAATTCCTTAACTTGTCATAATCTCATAATTGGTCTAAATAGAGTCTCCCTCCTGGACATAAAGTGAAGAAGTAAGAAGCCTCTTGGGAAGAGTGAAAGAAGAGAGCTTAAAAGCTGACTTGAAGCTTTACATAAAAAAAAATGCCTAAGATCTTGACAACTGGTCCCATCATTTCCTGGCAAATAGAGGGAAAAGAAAGGAAAGCAGTATCAGATTTTATATTCTTGGTCTCAAAGATCATTGCAGAAGGTAATTGCAGCCATGAAATTAAAAGATGCTTATTCCTCGGAAGGAAAGCTATGGCAAATCTGGACATCATACTAAAAAGCAGAGATATCACCTTGCTGACAAAGGTCCATAGAGTCAAAGCTATGTTTTTTTTCAGTAGCAATGTATGGCTGTGAGAGTTGGAATAGAAGGAAAGCTGAGCACCACAGAATTGATGCTTTCAAATGGTGTGCTAGAGATTTTTGAGAGTCCCTTAGACAGCAAGATCAAATTGGTCAATACCTAAAGAAATTAATTCAGACTACTCATTGGAAGAACAAATACTTTGGCCACATAGTGAGAAGGTGGGACTCACTGGAAAAAACCCTGATGTTGGGAAAGATTGAAGGCAAAAATGAAAATGGGATGGCAGAGGATGCGATGGACAGATAGTGTCATGGAAACAACGGACATGAACTTGGTCAGACTTTGAGAGAAAGTGGACCATTGAAAGGCCGGGAGTGCTATGGTCCATGGGGTCACAAACAATAGGACACAACTGAATGACTGAACAACAACATAAATAGGATCCTGTAGAGGATGATCTTGAAGAAGTCTAATAATTTTGTCCTCAAAAAGATAAGAAGCAGGGATCAGGTTCCTGGAGAGAGAGGAAAATAGGGACCAGTCTGTTTGGCATTTTACTTAGCTCTCTTTTGTTGCTGTGTTTCCTACTCTGTGCCTTGGGTAAACGGAAGGATATTGAAAGAAGATGGGGGAGTTGAACAACAATTGTGGCAGATGGACAAACGGATGGAAGACGGCCTTAGTTGAAGATAAGCAGAGTGTGAATGGGATCTAGGAATAGTGCCTTCTCTCTATAGCATCTCTGCCCCTCAAATGTACAAACTACTCAGATTGTCTGAGCCCTTACCTTAGAATTGTTATTGGCCATCGAAGTCATAAGGGACCACAAGCATAGCCCCAGAAGCAGGTCAGTCAATCAATAAACATTTACTTAAACAATAAACTATGTTCTGGGGACCAAATATGGCTGCAGTCTGCCCGTGACCTAAGAATAGTTTTTACATTTTAAACACCATAAAACTTTATTTTAAAATATAAAAACTGTTATGAGTTTGCCAGCTATATAAAAATGTGCAGCAGAGGCTGTATTTGGTCCACTGGCCATATATTGTTGACCCCTACTCTAACCTTTTTAGTTGACACATGAGGAACTGAGGTCCAGAGAGTTTAAGTTATTTGCCCACGATCACAAAACTAGTATTGGCAGAAGCAGAACCAGAATCTAGAACCCAGGTCTCCTTACTCTCAGACTAGGACTTTATCACAACTTGTTCCCTATGAAGCCTTTTCATTTATGCCTACTGCCAGAGGAGTTTCATGGAAGAAGGGCAAGAGAACGTGAGCACAAAGAGTCTGTGAAAGGAGGAGAAAAGAAAAGGGAAGCCAGGCGGCTGGGGCAGCCAAAGGTAAAATTTTCCAACTTTACAATCTTGTTGAGGACTGGCTGACGTTGCTATCACCAAATGAAAACATTTCTAGTAGAGAGAAGTGAAAAAAATTTCCAGCAGATTGAGTTCATATTCCCCTCTAATTAGGATGAATTAAGGATCTTGCTAAAGGTATAAATTACTACTTTAAAGGATCTTGCTAAAGGTATAAATTACTCCATTTAAAAAAAATCCTAGTATTTCAGAATAAATTCAATAGGATGAAAACCATAGTCCTCAAACAACAGTCTACAGAAATTTTGGCTTCAGAACCTGGACAGTTTAGGAGGAAACTGAAGCCGTAAAAGTATTTGTTGACTTAACATGAAATGAAAGGTTAGAGAATCATGTTCCTGGCCAAAAAAGAGATCCTGCATTAAGAAAAGTTGGCTGGGTCAAGGTTCCCAAGGTCTGGGAAATAGGAGAAGCTGAGATGCTTTTATTTTTCTCCACTCAGGAGGCAAAAGTGCCACAAGGAAAAGATGTAGATTAATTTCTTCTCCCTCTTGTACCTGGGAATGAGGCAGCTCTGTCTCCATATCTTTTTCTCTGTCCTCTTAGGAATCAGATTTCCCAGACATGTACATGAGCAAGTATCAGCAAGATAGTAAAGATGTTTCTCTTCAGCATCATCCTACGTCTCTTGTTAGTATTTCCCATTCGACCCAGACACCTCTCTTACCTCCAATGACCCAATGCCTCATGTATGCTAGTAATGGCCAACTGTATTCCAGTGGCTAGTAAATACAGTGAGATATACATGTGTATATGTGTATACACATACACACATATATGTATATACACATATATATGTGTATATACATACACACATGTATACATGAGTGTGTATATAGGTCCTGTTCAGGAACGAAGGACAACAACCAACCAAATACAATACAGATAGCCCATCTGGATGGACTTCGGAGTCTCAATGATCTGTATCATTAGCTGGGTTAACCATATGATCTATGGGGCAAGAAGGTATTAGCCACTAACAAACTGCCCTAATGAGGGCAACAGCCCGCCTTTCATTCTTAATCTACTTGCAGGCAGAACATAGAAGTAGCTAGATGGATAGGGCACTGGGCCTAGGGCTAGGAAGACCTGAGTGTGTGTGTATATATATACATATATATATATATATATATATATATATATATATATATAACCTCTGCCTGTTTCAGTTTTCTCAACTGTAAACTGGAGATAATAATTGCACCTACCTTCCAGAGCTGTTAGGAGGATTAAATGAAATCTGCTTATTTCCTTCCTGGAAGACTTTGGGTTTCTGAGCAAATTCATTTATGTGATTTGAAAATAAAGAGAGCAAGAAAGCTAGTTGAAGTATCTTTGTGGCATGGCAATGTAGCTCTGGGTCTGGTTAACTGAATGATTTTCCTTGTGGGTATATCAAGTCAAGTGAAAAAGAATTTCTTAACTACTTAGTAAGTGCAAAGCACTATGCTAAGGCTGGGAATACAAAGGAAGGGAATAAATATTTACATAGCACCTAATATGTGCCAAGGACTATGCCAAGCATATTTCACAAATATCATTTCATTTGATACAACAACCCTGAGAGACTGGTGCTGTTATTATCATCTCCATTTTACAGTTGAGGAAACTGAAGCACACAGAGGTTAAGTGACTAGACCGGAGTGACCAAGCTAATAAGTATCTGAGGCTGGATTTGAACTCAAGTCTTCCTGACTCTGGCCCCTGAATTCTACCTGTTATGTCACCAGCTGTCTCTAATACAAATAGAAGCAAAAAGACAGCCCCTGCCCTCAAGAAGCTTACATTCTGACCAGAGAGGTTAATATGTAAAAAAGAAGCTGAAAAGCTGAAAAGAAGGGAAAAGAAGGTACCCACACATGGTAGAGAAAGAAGCTCAAAGAGTCAGGAACAGAGAGCCCTGAGAGGAATGAAGGAGTGAACATGGACAGTTGAGACTCTTTACTAAAACGGAAGTTTCTGGAAGGACTGACAAATCAAGGAAGGGGCCATAGGAGTCGAAGGAAATTCCAGCATGAGAAGGCTTCAGGGAGGAGGGATCTTCCAGGGTGATAAAGCTGCTAGAAATTGGTGGAGTAAAAAAAGTCTGAAAAGTAAGGACTAGAACCCCAGAAAGGAATAAAGGATATATGATGGAATTTCCTTGTGTTATGTGGGATGCTGAGCAAAGACTTGTGCATCAGGCTTTTAGCATGGGGCCTGAGGTCTTGGATAATGATAATGATAGCTAACATTTATAAAGCATTTGCTATACTGGGAAGACCCAGGGTAGTAGTGATTCTTTGTCATGAGGTCAAAAGCATCTGGGACCTCAACATCTCTGTTCCCTTCCTTATTCCTTGAATGTATATACCTGTATCATATTGGAGGACAGTGGTAGACCGTTCGAAATTAGATCACTCTCTTATTTCCTCTTTCCCTTTTGGCCTTGTCCTGTGTCTATAAGAACAACACCTTTAATGATTTTTCCCCTTGGGGGAAGGAAGGTAATAAACATTTATTAGCAGGTGAATCTGATCTGAATTATATTCAACACCAGCTAGAATCTGAAGTTAAGAAGAGTTTTCCTGATAATTCATCAGGAAGGAAGGAAGGAAACAAGCATTTATCAAGCAGAGAAAGGCAATCAGCACTGGGGAAGGTTCTGAGTCTGAGCAAGCCTGAGAACAGAAACACTCTCTTACTTTTCTTATAGATTGTTATTTGAGATGACATTTATGAACAGGCTTTGAAAAGTACAAAGTGCCATATAAATTCAAGGGATTGCTATGATGATAATGATAATGATTAAAGCTATTCATGGAGCCAAAGAATTTCAGGTTAGGAACCCTTGACCCTAACAGTTCTCAGTGTCTGGTCTTAGACCCTTTCAGGGGGTCCATGATGCCAAAACTATTTTCATAATAATACTAAGACATTTTAATTTCTAATATGATAAATATCCATAGATAAAACCAATATAAACAAAGGCTCTTTATCAAGGAAGGGGTCATCAATAATTTTAAGAGTATAAAGAAGTCCTGAGACCAAGAAGTTTGAGAAACACTGTCCTACCAAATACAGGAAATCCCTCTAGAACAGAAGTGTCAAACTCCCTTGCAAACTAGGTAGTCGTGAGGTTAAAATGTAATTTGAAAATGTTTAACAAAATAAAAATACAATAAAACATAGATAGTGTTAATTTGTGGTTTTCTAAGTCAATATGTGGTAGTCAGGGATCCATTTCTATTTGAATTTGAAACCATTGATCTAGAATATCCCTGAAATTTGTCATCTAATCTCTGCTTTAAAACATCCAGCATAGAGAACTCACTACCTAATGAGGCAACCCACTCAATTTTTTAGAGCATATTGTTCTTTCTTTTGAACTAAAATCTACCTCCCTAGAACTTTAACCCACCAATTTCCAAAAGCATGACCTCTGTAACTATGCAGAATAATTCTAATCCTGCTTTCACATATCAACTCTTCAAATGTTTGATGACAATTATCAAGGCCCCTTCTAAGACTTTTTTTAGGATGCTGAAATTTAGTATAAACTGGTTTTGAAGAGTGCATGGAAACATAAGACCATGTGTGAAAAAGGCTTCAACCAGGGAAGATGAATTGTAAATGAAGATATTTCTCTGAATTTAAAATGTCAGTGAGATGGCTTGACTTAGAAAAATTTGGTGTTCACACATCCTTCTCAAACATGTCTAATTAGTAAAATAAGGTCCATTAAATCCATAGCATAATGTTGTGGATTAAGTGGACCTCATTTTACAACTAGAAGGGATCTTAGAGGTCATCTAGTCCAACCTTTTCATTTTACAGATGAAGAAACTGAGGCACACAAAGGTCACAATGTAAAGCCAGGATTTGATCCCAAGTCCTCTGTCTCAAAATCCAGGACTCTTTATACTGAGCCACATGGTTTCCCATTCCTTCTGTTCCTACCACCATGCCTTCCAGGAAGTAATGAGATCATCAGTGTCTCTTTTTTATGCTTCTCTTGACTCCCATGTTGTGTGTCAAATTTCCTACTCAGCTCTGGTCTTTTCATCAGGAATGCTTGGAAGTTCTCTTTCATTAAAGGTCTATTTCATCCGCCTCCCCTCCCCTCCCCTCCCCTTAGGATTGTACTGTTTCACTGGATAAGTTATACTTGGTTGTAAGCCTAAATCTTTTGCCTTCTGGAATATCATATTCTATGATCTCTGCTCCTTTATTGTGGTAACTGCTAAAAGAATATGATGCTGACTGGCTCCTTGGTACTTGAATTCTTTCTGGCTGTTTGCAGTATTTTTTCTTAGACCTGTGAGCTCTGAATTTTGACCATAATATCCCTGAAATCTTTCACTTTGGGGTTTCTTTAAGGAGGAAACCTGTGGATTCTCACCAGGATCTCAAACTCCTTCAGACCCAGAGTATGTGTCAGGGTAGGTCCCTCTACAATAGACCTAAATCCACTCTGAGTAGGCATAGAAGGTGCAATTTTAGGGGGCTAAGATTTTTTTCACTCAATAATATCTTCCCCCATCCAGATAAATCAATTCATCAACTAATAAATATCTATTAAGTACCTACTAGAGGCAATTAGATGGTACAATGAATAAAGCTCTAAATGTGGAGTCCAGAAAACCTGAGTTCAAATCCTGCCTCAGACAACTTATTACCAGTGTGACCAAGATCAAGTTACTTAACCTCTATCGTCCTCAGTTTCTTCATCTGAAAATTGAAATAATCATAGGTGCTATGATCTTGGTCACACTGGTAATAAGTTGTCTGAGGCAGGAAAAGCCTCATGTCCTGATATCAGAGGCAGCATTTGAGCTGAGCTTTGAAGGAGGCTGAGGTTTCCAGGAGACAAGGGAGGGAATACATCCCAGTCATGGAATATAGCTGTAATGTCATACATGAGGGACAGTCTCAAGTAGGCCATTTTACCAGGAACTTGGCAAGAAACAGGTGAAGGGGAGAAATTTGTTATACATCTGGAAAAGTGGGCTGGAGATGGATTATGAAGGGCTTAGAATGCCAAACAGAGAAGTTTGTACTTGATCCTGGAAGCAATAAGGAGCTGCCACCAGAGTTTATTAAACAGGGGAATGACATGATCAGATCTATGCCTGAAATTCTACCATTAGAGATTCTTTCCTTTGGATTCATTTATTTTCTCCAGTTCCTCTTTTAAAAATGCAAATTCTCCTGAGAGTAGAAACACATTAGGTCAACTATCAATCGATCAATCAATCAACATTTATTAAGCTACTACTACATGATGCCAGGCAATGTGATTGAGTTTACAAGGTTACTCGGTTCCTTGACTAAAGGATAGAGGCACTGCAGAGGGTTGGGGGTGCAATGAACCATAAAATCTCAAATTTGGAGAGCACCTTAAAGGACAGCTTTTGGCAGATTCAAGAATTTTCTACAAAATATCTCCAACAAAGGATCATCCATCCTCTGTCTGAAGGCCTCCAGAGACAGAGATCTAACTCCATCCTAAAGCAACCCCTCCTCCCCTTTTGGGGCAATTCTCATTATCAGAAGCTTCTTCTATGGGTCAAGTCAAAACCAATTCCTGTATAACTTTTACCTGGTACTCTTAGGTTTGCCCTCTGGAGGCAAAGCCAACAAGTGCCTATGACAGCAGTACTTTGGGTTTTAAAAACAGGCATTTTATACCCATTAAGTCTTCCCTCCTATCTCTATTCCAAACCAAACATCTCCATTTTCTTTGACCATGATATCCTATCTTCTTATCAACCTGCTTCCTCTCTTCTTCATCCTCTCCAGTTTGCTAAGGTCCTTCCTAAAATTCAGCCCAGGACAGACTAGACCTCAAGCCAGTCCCTTACTTACCTCTTTGGGCTTCAGTTGCCTCATCTATGAAATGAGAGGAGGTGGTCTAGATGGGTTCTAAGGTCCCATTCAGTTCTAAATCTATCTCCAGATATGGTCTGAGCAATGACTGGCAGGACCATCAAGTCCCATTCCTGTAATGGTAGTCTATCAATACAGGAGAACATTATCCAGTTTATCACTCTTCACCCAATCCCAGAGAAACAGGCCATTGCCATCTTCCATTTGTGACAATAACCAGTTTTCATGGCAATAATCCAGTTATGGTGCAGGAAGACCTAGCCTCAGCTCCTGTCACCTTTTTCCTAAGACCTTTCCTGATTCTCCTACTCCTAGTTATTCCCTCTCTGCTGCTAGAAGGGTGGGAGGGTAGCTAGAAGGTATGGGGTTACCTAGGTGATAAGGATGCTGAAAGGGATGAATGGGAGGGGCAGAAGAGTGAGGGGGCAGGGTACATATCTAAGACAAACCATAATTTAGCGGATTGGGTGGATCTGTTTTTATTCCCAGTATCACAGGTGGACTCCAACCCCCCATACCAATCTCTCTGCTTTTCATTAAAGACTTTGTAGAGGTCAGGAAGCTAAATGCTGCAGCCTTTATCTGCTTATTTGTTCAAGATTACCAAGATCTTTTCCTTAAAAAAACAAAACCTAACCCCACTCCAAATGGCTCTTTGATTGGCCAGTTCTGGTGTGTGGCCACACACAATGATGACTCTTCTTCAATCAAAAGGATAGATAAAAGGAATTTGCTAGTTCTAATCAAAGAATAGAGATTCTTAAAAGAAACCACCAGGCTTTTTCTTTTCTTTTCTTTTCTTTTCTTTTCTTTTCTTTTCTTTTCTTTTCTTTTCTTTTCTTTTCTTTTCTTTTCATTTTTTAATGAGATCAACAGAACTGACAAAGCCAAGACTATCTTCTTTGAAAGACTAAGGAAATTTGACAGATAATATCCTCTTGCTATAATTGCTTCTAAAGTTGGTTTGTAAATGATAAAAACACTTTTCATGTATACTATTCATCTTTTTTTTTCCACCTAAGCTTCCTCATTTGTAGCCATACACGAACTGAGGCTTCATTTTTCCCCTCATTTTATTGGTGGGCTAACAGAAGCTCAGAGAGGCTATCATTTGCTCAAAGTCACACAACTAATTAATGAAAGAGATAAGACTAAAATTTCTGTCTCCTTATTTTCAGGCCAGTGGCCACCCCCCACCTCCCAAAGAAGCAGGTCATAACCATCTTCCATTTGTGGCAATAACCAGTATAAAACATGGGCTCAGCTCCTGTCACCTTTGTTATAAGACTTTTCCTGAATCTCCAACTTCCTGTCATTATCTCTCCCCTCCCACCCAAATTATTTTGTATTTACTTTTTATATATTTTGTATTTATTTGTGACATTGTTTCCCCATATAAAATGTAAGCTCCCTGAAGACAGATTGTTTTATTTTTTTTGTCCTTATATTACCAGTACTTAGCACAAATATCTCACACATAGTATATTCTTAACCAACAATTATTTCATCGAAGACTTGGGGTCAAATCTTGACTCTGACGGTGTCTGGGGGCAATTAATTTAATTTCTTAGTGTCCCACAGAACTCTTCAAAATCTACATCAATCTACAATAAATATTTATTAAGTACCTACTATGTATCAGCCACTATGCTAAGCACTGGAGATGCAAAAAAGAGGCAAAAGACAGTCTGTGGTGCCCTCAAGGAGCTTACAATCTAATTGGGGGGTTAAGGAACAACATCCAAACAAATATACAAGTAGGAAATAATTAACAGAAAGAAGGCACTGGAATTAGAAGGGATTGGGGAAGGCTTCCTATAGAAGGTAAGATTTTAGTTGGGAAGCCAGGGAGGTCAGTAGCCAGAGCTGACAACATTCCAGAAGTGGGGAGCAGTCAGAGAAAATGCCCAGAGCTGAGAGATAGAATATCTTATTAATAGAACAGCCAGGAAGCCAGTGTCACTGTATTGAAGAGTGTGAGCTGGAGAATAAGGTATAAGAAGACTGGAAAAGTGGGAGGGGGCTAGGTTATAAAGGATTTCCAATGCCAAACAGCATTTTGTATTTGATCCTAGAGGCAATAGGGAGCCATTGAAGTTTTCCTAAGTTGGGGGAGGGATGTGTTTGTGTGTGTGTGTGTGTGTGTGTGTGTGTGTGTGTGTGAGTAACATGATCAGATCTGTGAAATCCCTTTAGTGGCTGAATGGAGGATGCATTGGAATGGGGACAGACTTTGAGGCAGGCAGACTCACCAGAAAGCTATTGCAGGAGTGCAGGCCTGAAGTGATGAGAGCCTCCATTAAAGCGGTGGCAGTGTCAGAGGAGAGAAGGAGGCCTATTTGAGAGATGTCATGTAGGTGAGATCAGCAGGCCTTATCAATAGATTGGATATGGGGAGTAAAAAAGAGTGAAGAATCCAGGATAACTTCTATGTTTCGAGCCTAAGGAACTGGGAGGATGGTGTTATCCTTTACAGTAATATAGTAAGGGGCAGGGGGAGGGGTTTAGAGGCAGAAGATAAATGAGTTCCATTTTGGACATGTCGGAGGGCGCTGCCCTTACTGAGAGTTCTCTATACCAGTGGTCTCCAAAGTGAGGTGCAAACCCTTCTTCCCATTTTTTCTCTGAGAAGTGTGCAAAATGATCCATTAGGGCACAGGAAGACAGCATTATATCTATTTATATTTATTTTTGTCTTTAAAAAAGGAGACTAATATTTGATATTCAGATTTATACTGACACCTTCACTTAGTTTGTAATTCAGATGGTCATGCCCCAAAAATAGCACCTGAAGTTTCCTGAGGGAAGAACGGAGGCTGAAAGGAGCTGGTGATATTAGTGCTTTTAACATACTACATGCTTTTAGCATATTGCAGCAGGAAAGGCAGCTTGGAGAAGCAGACAGAGAGCCAGCCTTTAAGTCAGAGAGTTGTTACTGTTCAGTTGTTCAGCCGCATCCTGATTCTTTGTGACCCCATGGACTGTAGCACGCCAGGCCCTTGTATCCTCCACTATCTCTCAAAGTCTGTCCAAGTTCATATTCATCGCTTCCATGACACTATCTATCCATCTCATCATTTTTATCTATTGCGTTGCATCCCTATTCGCTTATTTAGGTTTTGCTCAAAGCAAGATACAGCTGTATCTTGGTTCATTCATCTGCCAATGGAGGAAACACCGAATAACAAGGGAATCCCAGAGGAGTATTTTAGACAACCTTATATAAGAGGAGGGGAGTACATCCTCTAACTCAATTAATGTATGGATGCCTCAATTCAATCATCAATTGTCCCAAAATACTTAAAAAATGTAAATTAAGTATTGAAGAATTCTCTTATAACCCCACCAGTAATCAGTAGATGAGTCCTTAATCAATTTGACAGGGATTATAAAGCTTTTGCCATTAAACAAAGACAAATGTTTGAGAGTTAGTCTAGCTATGAATGAGTTCCAATTCAGAGTTTGTCCGTTTGCATTCTGGAGTCTGAAATGGAGAGAATACCAGATCCCTAAGAAGATATCTCCCAGGGCAGCTAGGTGGCACAGTGGATAGAGCATCAGCCCTGGAATCAGGAGAACTTGAGTTCAAATCTGGCCTCAGACACTTGACACTAGCTGTGTGACTCTGGGCAAGTCATTTAACCTCACTGCCTAGCGCCCCCCCACCCAAAAAAAGGAATCACTCTTCATGGGAAGGAGGGGACTTGTTTCTCTCCTTCCCTCCCACCAAATTACCTTATCATTGGAGAAATTGAACCAGTACAGGATAATGAATCTCAAGGAATGAAGTAGCTTCACGGAATGTGACTCCTCATGATATAGAGAAGTGAAGGCTTTGAACTAAAGAAGGGAGAAAGTGTTTCTAAAGCCAGAAATTTTGAGTTGGCCTTTTGCCACATGTACATCATACACATGTGTCTTATTACTGTACTGTAAGTTTGAGTCCACTACGCCAATAGACCTTTGTGTATTTGTAGGAGATCAACAGGAAAAAAAAAAAGTATAAAAAGACATAAAAACCCAAAAAGCACGCCTGCCTGGGATTATTTAGTGTGGGTAGAGTCCACCTCAATAGCTCCTGAGTATGTCATTGCCATTATCCAATGTAAAACAAAAATTAATATTCACTTGAAAATCAAGGGGATGTCCATCATTTGGAGAATGGCTGAACAAGCAGTAGCATATATGATTATTATGGAATATTATTGTACTATAAGAAATGATGAGCAGGATGATTTCAGAAAAAACTGGAAAGACTTCCATGAACTGATGCAAAGTGAAGTGAACAGAACCAGGAGAATGTTGTACCCAGTAACAGTAATATTGTATGATGAAGAACTGTGAATGACTTGGCTATTCTCAGCCATACAATGATCCAAGGTAATCTCAAAGGACTCATGATGAAGCATGTTATCTGCCTCCAGAGCAAGAACTGATATTAACTGAATATAGACTGAGGTATGCTGTTTTTCACTTTCATTTTTTCATTCTTTTTTTATTAGAATCTTCTTGTGCAAAATGACTAATAAGGAAATGTCTTACATGATTGCATGTGTATAACCTATATTGGATTGCTTACTGTCTCAAGCAGGGGGAGGGGAAGATGGGAAAGAGGGATATAATTTGGAACTCATAACTTTAAAAAATGTTTAAAAATTATTTTCACATCTAATTGGAAAAATTATTTAAAAATTAATATTCATAATGATAACCTAAGTCATCAGGAAAAGTTCAAGCTGTTTCAGAAAGTGAAAGCTTCAGTACTTTGGGGGAAAAAATTCCATCCAAAATGATTAAAGTTTTTGTTTTCATCTTGTCATTAAATGGGTGAAGAATCAGTTATCTGGGGGGGACATTGCTTAGGCAGAACAGTTCACTCAACAACAAAGTTAGATGACATGTTATTATTACAATAGGGAACAGGTAACTAACTGACATTCTCAGATTTGTAGTTGAGAAGAACAAGCACCCCTCTCCCTATTCTTGAAGGTGATTTGGACCATCTCAATCATTAACCTGAAAGAGGGGCTTGAGCCAGTCCTGGGATTTTTAAAAAGAGTCACCCGGCCTGTGAGAGAGTAGACTGAAAGGAAGGAGAAGGGTTCTGAAGACCAAGCAGCTGCAGCCTGGGCCCCTCTCCAGCCCTGCCCAAAATTTAATAAGCTGATCCGGAAAGAATCAGATGGCATGAATGGATTCAACAAAAGGAAAAACTGACATGAAAACTGAATTATGACAAATAAAGGAGAGATTGAGGTGGGTCACTTGGCCCCTTCAGGCATATTGGAAAAGAGCAAAAGGTCCAAAGTTACTGGTTACACTCACTTGTTCAAGAACTTAGGGAAATTCTGAAAGAAAGGTCTGCTTTTTCTCCAATATTCCCTCCCAGTACCTGTTCAATAACAGACATTGAAACACTCTGCTTGCTTCTTTTTTATGTAAATAGTATTTTATTTTTTCCAATTACACGTAAAGATAATTTTCAACATTCCTTTTTTTTAATAAGATTTTGAGTTCCAAATTTTTCTCCCTCCCTCTCCTCCTTTCCCCCTCCCCAAGACAGCAAGCAATCTGATATAGGTTATACATGTACAATCATGTTAAAAATATTTCCGCATTAGCCATGTTGTGAAAGAAGAAACAACAACAACCAAAAAAAACTATGGAAAAAACAAAGAAAGTGAAAATAGTATGCTTCAGTCTGCATTCAGACTCCTCCAGTTCTTTTTCTGGGTGTGGATAGCATTTTACATCATGAGTCTTTGGGAATTGTCTTGGAACATTGTTTTGTCAAGAAGAGTTAAGTCAGTAATAATTGATCATTGCACAGTGTTGTTATTACTGTGTTCAACGTTCTCCTGGTTCTGCTCACTTCACTCAGCATCAGTTCATGTAAGTCTTTCCAGGTTTTTCTGAAATCTGCCTGCTCATCATTTCTTACAGCACAGTAGTATTCCATTACATTCATATACCACAATTTATTCAGTCATTCCCCAATGGATGAGCATCCTCTCAATTTCCAATTCTTTACTACCACAAAAAGAGCTACTATAAATATTTTTGTACATGTGGGTCTTTTCTCTTTTTCTATGATCTCTTTGGGATACAGACCTAAAAGTGGTATTGCTGGGTCAAAGGGTATGCACAGTTTTATAGCCCTTTGGGTATAGTTCCAAATTGCTCTTCAGAATGATTGGATCAGTTCACAACTCTACCAACAATGCCTTGGTATTCCAATTTTCCCACATCTCCAATATTTATCATTTCCCATTTCTGTCATATTAACCAATCTGGTAGGTGTGAGGTGGTATCTCAGAGTTGTTCTAATTTTCTGCTTGCTTCTTTTACCTAAGCTTTTACTGTATCCTGATCTTGCCCCAAATGTAAAGAAACTAGGGGTTAGCTAGAAATGAACCAAATTTAAATTGGGGCAGAGAGTCAAACATCTGTCTAAATGTTAGGAATCTTCCTAACTTGGACCTTTGAGCTACTGAGATGGTAATGACTTTTTGTCTGAGGTAGCTAGGTAGTATAGTGAATAGAGTGTTAACCCTGGAGTCAGGAAGACCTGAGGTCAAATCTGGCCTCAGACACTTATTAGCTGTGTGATCCTGGGCAAGTAAGTCATTTAACCTCTGTTTGCCTTAGTTTGTTGTTGTTCAGTCTTTTTCAGTCATGTCCAACTATTCACGACCTCATTTGGGGGTTTCTTGTCAAAATACTGGAGTGATTTGCTGTTTCCTTCTCCAGCTTATTTTACAGATGAGGAAACTGAGGCAAACAGGGCTAAGTGACTTATCCAGGGTCACACAGCTAAGAAATGTCTGAGGCCAGATTTGAACTCAGGAAAGTGAGCCTTCCTGCCTTCAGGCCCAGTGCTCAATCCACTATGGCACCACCTAGCAGTCCCTAGGTTGTATTAGATGACTCTAAGAGTTCTTCCAGCTCTAGCTGCCTGTGAGTTTATTACTTGGTGGCAGTGGGAAGAGAGGAGAAAGAACACAATCTCAGAAACATTAAAAAGCAAATTATGACAGAATTTGCATGCTTTGTGTACTGGATTGAATTCTCCTCCAAGTGTGCCAATTAAAATGGGCCTTGCTGTCAGGTTAAAAGGAAGAAAATACTGTGAAATTCCTAATTCAACATTGACTCATCCTAAATTAAAGCCAATTTGTTCAAATAGACATACATCGTGCATTGGTGAAACCGGTTAAGTACCTTTCCTTACAGTTGCTATGAATCTGGCACTCCAGTCTGTATTTGCAATTGTAATTGACTCTACCTGTACCATTTACCTGTTAGGACTGGTTTCAGACTGGTATGTAGATGGTCTGAGTTTGGTGTGTTGCTGAGTAGATATGGAAGCCAATCAGACTGTGGGTGTATACATGACCTAATTTACACAATTTCTGAATGCTTTGCCTCCTCTTTCTTATTGATGTCTTTTGTCTCCATTCCCGAGTTGAAAGCACCTCAAGCAGTTAAAAAATAAAATATTAAAAAACCCAACCTTGCATTATTTTCTAGATTCCTCAGTTTTTTTCTAAAAATGCCCTTTCTAAAATACAGGAGTCAATCAGAGTTAAAGTGTCCATTGTAAAAGACTCCTCCATGCCCTCACCCCAATGGTGGTAACCATTTAATCCTTTGTGTGGTCTCCCCAAGGCTCCCAGTACAGCGTGAACCAAAAGGGTTGGGTGGGTTATTTTCACCTGCACCATAGCTCATTCCCCTGATGACTTTTCCTTTACTCTTGAGTATTCTGTGCAGTTGCCTCAAAAACAGCTACGAACCCTACTGTGGCCAGAATAAATATCTCAAAATGGCAAATCCAGATGCTGTGTTATTTTTCCTATTTGGGACATGGCTGCTCTCCAGCAAAATTTTAATCCTGCATGCAACGGCATTTGCTTCTGAAAAGTCCACAAAAACAACACCATTACAGTTGACCGAAGAATCAGAAAAGCCAAGGAGAATAATTGGTAGCTAATTCACAGAGCTAAAAAGGCAGATCTTCAGGGCTAAGTGGATTTTTCAGAGTCCTGGGAAAGTTTTTCATCCTCCTTTTCTAAAATAAAATATCAAAAAAAAAAAGTCTAAATAGAGAAGGAAAATCCTGGAGAATATTTGGATGTTGCATTTGAGTTGAACATCAGTACAAATAATTAAGTTTTTAGGATAATCATCACAGTTTCCCTGATGGAAATAAACAGGGACTACCTTTGAGATGAACAACGAGCAATTGCAATTCCTTTTCCTGTCTCCCTTTTCCCCACAGTTATGAAACATGTCTCTTTAATAAACATTTAACAAGCAAAGACCCAAGTTACCCCCTAAGTCAGCCTCTGCTACTTTCCCAGAATAATCTTCATCACATATTCACTAAACTATAATTTTAGGAATGCCAGCATAGAACTGGATATAGGCCTAGAACTGAGGTTCTGGGTTCACATAAAAAGGAAGACCTTAGTTTAAATATGGCCTCAGTCACTGACTGGTTGTGTGACCTTGGGCAAGTCACTTAACCTCTGTTTGCCTCTGTCTCCCCAACTATAAAATGGAGACAATGACAGTACCTATCTCTCAGAGTTGTTTAAGAATCAAATGAGATAATATTTGTAAAGCTCTTAGGACAGTGTCTGGCACATAGTAGGTGCCTAATAAATGCTCATTCCTTTTACCCCCTTCTTGATTTTCATTACCCCCTACTTGAGGCTTGTAGAGATGGAATATCACATACAGAGAACAGCAAGGAGCATAGCTGGGAAGGCCAGCAGATTGAGTGATGGAAAGTAGTGTTTATTACCTTAGGAAGAGGTTTGAACCAGATCGTACAGGGCTTTCTAGGCACAAAAGAGGAGAGTGTGTTTTATCTTTGTGTAGTAGGGAGCTATCAAAGCTTCTAAAATGGTCAGAGCTAAAGTCACACCTGTGCCTTAGGAATATCCATTGGATGATGAAGAAGAAGAAGCAGCAGAGAGACTGGATCCCTGCAGACCAGTAAAGAAGCTTAGATGAGATAGTCCAGGAGGGAGGTGAGAAGAGAGTGAAAGAGACTGATGGTGATATGAGTGACCAGAAAGGTGTGAACGTGAGGGATGTTATGGAGGCAGAATTGCTAAGGCTTGCCAAGTGATTGGATGGATGGAGGATAGTGACGGAAAGTGAAGGGACAAGAATGACTGAGGTTGAGTGACTAGAAGGAAGGCATTGTCCTCAAGAGAATAAGGAAATTGGGGGGAAGAGCAGGCTAAGAGGAAATGTTATGAGTTCTATTTAGAACACATTGAGTTTGAGTTGCCTATGATTTCCTTTAGGTAGTTGGTGATATCATTGATTTTAATAATTATTAATTTAATAACTTTATATACATATACATGAAGAGTCAGAGATGACTGAAAAATGATTGAACAACAAGAATATATGTATTAATAGCTTAAAAGTGTTATGACTTTTGGAATACCCTATCTGTCTATGTAAATATGTAAATATGTATATGTGTGTGTATATATATATGTATCAAATACTTCCATATATATGGGAAAATTAACCAAATTGATGGTTAATTTTAATTAAATTATTTTAATAATTACTGAATAACATTAATAATAATAATTAATAACAATGAATTATTGAATAATTCTTTATAATGGTTAATTTTAACAGAAGCTCAGAATAAACAAGGGAGATTAGTCAGGGAGGTTTGGGAGTCATATGCGGAGATAATAGTTGAACCACAAGAGAGTATTGCTGTAAAAACCCGAAGGGAGAGAGTATCCAGAAAGAGGCGGTAGTCAACAGTGTCAGACACTGCAGAAGGGCCAGGAAAGAAGACTGAGAAATGACCACTGGCTCTATCTATCTTGGAGAGAGCAACTTCATTCCAGTGGAAGAGTCATTAATACTATTACTACTACTAATAATAATAGCTAATATTTATATAGCACTTACTATGTGCTAGGCACTGAGCTAACTTTGCAGTTATCTCATTTCATCCTCACAACCCTGAGAGATAGGTGCTTTTATTATTCCCATTTTACAGATGAGGAAACTGAGGCAAACAGCGATTTAAGCGATTAACCCAGGGTCACACAGCTAAGTGTCTGAGACTACATTTTATCTCAGGTCTTCCTGACTCCAGACCTGACACTCTATTCACTGTTTCACCTAGCTGCCTCAAGTCAGATTGACGAAGGATTCACAAATGAATGTTCTCTATGTGGTGCCATGTGGCTTTGAAAGAATTAAAGTTACAAATATCCCAAAGGGCAATAGCAGGATTTATATTAAGAGTTAATCAGGTTGCAATTTCTTCCCAATGATTACTTCTACACAAGAATGGCCATAAAGGACATTATTTAGCATAGAGCTTTGCACATAGTAGTAACACAATAAATCTTTGTTACATTGGATTGAAATCAATACATTATCAGAAAAGGAGGAGAGTGGGTCATACAGGGAAAATAGGAGTCAACAGTTGGCTAGTCCAAGTGGCACATGGTACTTCTAAGATATTAAAGAAAAAAGAAGACCCCCATTATCCTCTATCAAAGATTTAAGAGATAGTGTAGTAGAAGATAGTAGATAGAGCGGGGGACTTGTTGTCAGGAAGACCTGGGTTCTAGTCTTACCTCTAACCTTTATTAGTTACATATGGAACTCTCTGTGTCTTGAGTTGCTTCTTGTTTTTGTTTTGTTTAGAGTAGAGAGGAAACATACTGTAATAATAATAGCACCATAATAATATCATATACTATATAATAATATAATATTATGTAGCACTAGCAAAGAGTTTTATCCCATTTGATCCTCACACCCCATTTTATAAATGAGAAAATTAAAGCAGAGAGAGGTTAGTACACTTGACCATGGTCACACATAGCAAGTATGCAGCTGGGACAGGATTCAGTTCAAATTCAGGTATTCTTGATGCTAAATGCAGTGTTCTATCAACTCCACCACCTAGCTACAGGGTTGATAGAGAGCCAGCCTTGAAGCCAGGAAAACCTCGGTTCCAGTCATTTCTTTTAACAGGTACTGGATGTGACTTACCCCAGACACTGGATAAATCACTTAACCTTTCAGTTGTCTAGACAACTTTTTAGGCCTTTAAGTTCCAGAGGCAGTATAAACCTGTGTTGGCAGAGGGAATTTCTTCAACTGGAAGTTCCCATATTCATGAAATCACAGGCTTAGTTAGTCCTTATCTCCATCCTAGCCTTACTCACCATTATGTCTTTCCAGCCTAATAGGTAGTTCCGTGTGTGTGTGTGTGTGTGTGTGTGTGTGTGTGTGTGTGTGTGTGTGGGGGGGGGGGGAAAGGATGGACACCTTCCATCTTCTAAAAGTTACCTTCCAAAATAGAGTTTTCTTAAGCCTTTTAATTTCTTAAAATAGCAAGTTTGTCACATCTAATAGACTTTCAGCCACTGGTAAGAACAGCCTTGTGAGTAAACCTGTTTATATCCCCTTTGAAGATCTTTTCAGTTAACCTTTTTCCTGACCTACCCTGTTGTTTGCTCTGATTTGTTATTTGACATACTACCCAAATGCCTAAGTCTTTTGCTTCCTTCCAATATGTTGCTAAATGTCTCTCTTTACAATTGCTACTGGCTTCCTATGGTCAACTCACTTCTCTTCCTAGAAAGGGACATATTCTTCCACCTGAAGTGTCTTCACTTTGCCCACTAATTGTTCATTCATTTCCAAGTTGTCTATTACTACACCAAAACTATACTAATTCAAATTATTTGACGAGAGAAGTAAGGAAGGAGAGAGCTGGTTTGAATTATAGAAAGGTAGTTGAATTACTTTCTTCCAAGTTATATATAGAGTAACCAAATTTAAGGCTCATAAATGTGTTTCAAAATAAAGGTTTTCTGAGGTCTACTTATATGAATCATATAACCCAATAATTCAAGGATCTGTGATTTCAATCAAATTTAACAAAAATTTAAGCCTATATACCACAAGGCACCTCACCTTCAAAACTGTTGTTGTTTGTCCTTTGTTTTGAAGAGGACCAATGACATCTCAAGGGTGATGTCTTGACCCACATGTGAATTGGATGTAAGTGATCACAAAGTCATCAGCCTCACTCTCTCTTGCAGAATCATCAAAGTCCAGCGACAAGACAAAAGTTAAGATGAACAGTGATGATCTGGGAGACTGGGGATGACCTTGGCATCATGATGTCTGGCTCCATAATGCCTACTTTAGCCACCTTCATGGCCAAAGGAACAAATTGTTCTCATTCACCAATTCCAAAGGAGGAAGTCTTCACATGCTTGGAATGCAAACTCCCTGATGGTTTGAGGCCAGTCAGTTACCCTCAACCTGGTTTACCAAGGTGTGGCCATTGAGCATGCTACAGCTTCTTGGAGCCACAGGTGAAAGTTGAGTGATAGGTGGACCCCAAAGGTGGATGAGCAACCCTGAAAAGGGCTCAGCAGCCCTCATTCCAGAGTTGCTGGTCCTCTCTGAACACCACATACACCCCGCCTTCAAAGCATTTACATAACATGTACATAGATTCATTAACATAGAGTCACCTGAAGAAGGGCAGAAGATGAAGAACTGGAAAGATAAAGAAAGGATAAATTTTAAAGGACAATCAAAATTCCAAAATGCTCTAACAGAGGGGCGTATTTTGAAAGGTTCAATAAAATAATCCTACTAATAAAGATATAGTATTGACTCTGTCCTATGAAGACAACCAAATTCGCTTTTTTTTTCCCCTTCAATGGGTTATCTTAATCAGGGTTCTTAACCTGGAATCAACAAATTTTTTTAATACATATTTTGATAACCAAATTTCAACATGATTGGTTTCCTTTGTAATCCTATGAATTTTATTTTACACATTTAGTGAGTTAGTCAATTAGCATTTATTAAGTACCTACTATGTGCCAGACACTGTGCTACAACTCTGGTGATAATAGAAAAATTCAAAAAAATAAACCCAGTTGCTGCTTTCAAGGGCCTCCTAGTCTAAAGGGGGAGACTACGCAAACAGTTATATACAAACAAGATACGTGCAGGATAAAGTGGAGATAATCCCGGAAGGAAGGCTCTGGAAAGGTTTCTTGCAGTAGGTAGGACTTTAGCTGAGATTTGAAGAAAGCTAAGGAACCTTTAAAAACATAACTCTGGTGGCTCAGTGGATAGAGCACCAACCCTGAAGTCAGGAGGACCCGAGTTCAAATCCGGCCTCAGACCAAACACTTGACACTTACAAGCTGTGTGACCCTGGGCAAGTCACTTAACCCCAATTGCCTAAAAAAAAAAAAATACATTAAAAAAAAATAATAACTCTGGGAAAGGGTCCATAGGCTTAACCAGAATATCCCCAAAGGGATTAAGGGAAGGGTGTACTGGTAAATGCTTAACAACAGGCCTATGCAAGCCACACTTTTAAGTTTAATCTGCAGCTAACATTTTCTCCATCACTTTATTAATTCTAGGCAGGCTACAAAGCAATAAATCAAGCCCTGATTTTGTAGTCTTTTTCTGATTTCCGAAGTGTAAATGCTTACCTTGGCTGCTAGGGGGTGCAGTGGATATAGTGCCTGGCCTGAAGTCAGGAAGACTCATCTTCTTGAGTTCAAATCTGGCCTCAGACATTTACTGTGTGACCCTGGGCAAGTCACTTAACTCTGTTGGCCTCAGTTTCCTCATCATTAAAATGAGCTGGAGAAGGAAATGGCAAACTACTCCAGTATCTTTACAGAAAAAACAAACAAACAAACCCAAATGGGGTCATAAAGAGTTGAACAGCAACAACCATGACAAATGTTCACACTGAAGATTTAACAGTTGGTTCTCCAGGCAGAACTAGCTGGCTCCAGCACACCACTGGTTAAGAATCCATGATCTAAATGGCCTCTGCTACATGTTTTATACATTTATATAGTAGAGTTATCTCTGATGACTTACTTCCCAACCCCTACCTCCACGGACTACATCTCCCAGAAGGCTCTGGGGTTACCAAGTAAGTGAATCCTGAAAGTGAGGTTGGTTGGTTTGTTTGTTTAAGAAAATGGACACCATTGCAGGAATCTGTTATAAATTCATTACTTTTTTTTCCTTCTGAAATCATGCTGTATTTGCCCAATAAACCTTATTTTCACACATAGTGCAAAGGTAAAATTCAGTTCAGCTATTGTCAACTGATCAGACTCAAAGTTACAGACATCTGAACAAATAAGCTGGTATACATTATATTGAGTCAGACTGTCTACAAAGAGTTCAAAGGTACTTCATCAATTTCTAATCTTACAATGAACTCTGGAATAGGGGCCAATTCTTAGTACAGTTTATAGACTGAGAAGCTCAAAGCATTTAGAGCTGGGGCAAGGGGGAGGCGGGTTGGGGTGGAGAAGGGTACCTTTGAAATAATATAGTCCAGAGGTCAAGAAACTATGGCATGGTGCCCATGGCCAGTTTTTGTACAGCCTAAAGCTAAGAATGGTTTTTACATTTTTGTTATTGTTGTTGTTCAGTCGTCTCAGTCTCATTCAACTCTTCATGACCCTCTTTGGGGTTTTCTTGGCAAAGATACTGGAGTGATTTGCCATTTCCTTCTCCTGCTCATTTTACAGATGAGCAAACTGAGACAAAAAGGGTTAAATGACTTGCCCAGGATCACACAGATAGGAAGTGTCTAAGGCCAGACTTGAATTCACGAAGATGAGTCTTGCTGACTCCAGGCCTGGCACTTTGTCCACTGACTTTATTGCCACACAAAAACAGAAGGTGGGCCAGATTTAGCTTATTTGGCCACTTTGGCCAAGTGGTAAAAACCATTCTTAGCTGACTGGTCATAGCAAAACAGGAAGTGGGCCAGATTTGGCCATTTTGCTAATCCCCTACTAGTCCAACAAGCTCATTTTACAAAGGAGGAGACTAAACTCTGAGGTGAAGTGACTTCTATAAAGCCACACGAAAGAGCAGGGATTAGAACCCAGGCACTTTGTTTCCATTTCTAGGGTTCCCTCTACTCTAAGCTGAGCATGATAGGTCATTCAGTCAACAATCAACAAGCATTTATTTAGTTATTACAATGTACCAAAGACTGTACTAAGTGCAGGAAATGCAAGTAGAAACAGAAAGAAGTCCCTGCCCTCAAGAAACTTACATTCTAACGAATGAAGACAACACTTAAAATGAAGCTGGGGGGGGCAGGGAACCCACAGGGTTGGTGGGGAAGGTTGATAGAGAAAGTCCTGTGGAGATGAGACTATGGTGCAAAGTGGAAAAGGATGAAGAAATCTTTGTCTTGGATTTCTTCCTTAAATTGGAGGTTCTGGGAGGAACCAGCCAATCAGGTGAGGCCTCAGGGGTAGAGAGTACTTCCAGAGTGAGAAGTAGTACAAAGGTGGAGTGAGCTTCCAGGATAAAAGGGTTTCCATGCCATGGTAGAGAATGTCCTGTGTTGGTGCAGTTCCTGGCACATAGTAGGCACTTAAATGTTAATTTATTGAGATGAGGAAGGAGTTGAGCTGATGGGGTGCTTGGGTGCTTGTGCTTGTACTTGGACCCCAATTTCTCCTTAGTCTCAGAAACACTGTCTCTGACAATCACTCCCCAGCCCAAGGACACTGTGCCTAGCAATTACTCATGCATGGGCCCCAGCAAGACCCTTATCTCTCTCCCTGGTGCAGCTACACAAAGCTGGGTGAGAGAGTACTGGGCTACTCAGGCCCCAGCCCTCAGATCATGTCTCTGGAAGCCTCCCAATTCCTTAGTAAGCTCCTGTCTTGTGAGAAAGCTTTCCCTTATTGCAGAACGTTCTCTCATCAATACAGAGGGAGAGGGGTGCCTTGCCCAGCCCAAGGAGTTTTGTCCTTGGCTGGCCCAACGACTCTTCCTCCTGCCAGACTCCATACCTCTGTCATCTCCCTTCCTGTCTGGTATACTCCCTGTACTTTCCCATCCATAGCTCCCAAAGACACCTGCACCTTTAGATTACCTCATCAGTGTCCCTGGCATTCCTTTCCCATGCTCTTTTCCATATAAACCCTAGTTCCATCCTCAGTCTCTTGCAGGTTCCTTAAGAATCCTTGCCTGCTGAAAAGAGTAACAATAAAGCTTTGCCACCTTGACTTAAAGAATGCTTGAGTCTGTGAATTCATTCCAGATGACCCCCATCTTGTGCTTCAGTCTTTGAGGGGTCTCAGCCTCTCAGACCGCAACAGAGCCATGTTGTCATTATGCTATTTGGTAAGGAAAAAAAGAAAATATCTGTTCCACGATGAAGACCCTACTCCCAAACCTGCCCAACTATCTCCCAAATACCCTGATGGTCACATTGAAAGTATCTACAGTAACACCAAAGTTGTGAATGTAGGAGACTGGAAGAATGATGGTGCCTTCAACAGAAATGATAGTTGTTATAAGATAGTTGTTTCTGGGAGAAAAATAGTGAAGTATTTTGGACATGGTGAGTTGGAGGCTCCTTATGGGACATCCTGCCTAAAGTTTTCTACAGAATAATATGTGAAATTATTTAATCAAATTAAGAGGATCATAGGTCAACAGATGAAGACAGCTAATACCATACAAGAAACATCTAGAGATTGTCTGAAAAAATCAATTAATGCCCTTTGAGTTTATATAGAACACCAAGCTATCCAGCAGTTCAAGAGTCAAAAGGCAACTGAGTCTGGCAGCAGTTGTATAGTAAGACATTTAAGGTACAGGGAAGGAAGGGGATTTCTCTCTCTCCTCCCCTCCAACTCTTCTTCTCCATTAACCATGGAATTTAGCAGGGGACTTACTCAATCAGGAGATACCCTATCCAACAATTAAAGAATGAGTTCACTATATAGTTCAAGGCCCAGGGGAGAAGCAGAGACAAACTATCCAGATAGACACCCATACAAATAGGCTGTCACCTGAGGGAGAAAACAATTCCCAATAGTGTGATCCTTTGGCTACAGAGAATATGGCAGAGGGGTGGCACAGTGGATAGAGCACCAGGCCTGGAGTCAGGAAGACTCATCTTCTTGAGTTCAAATCCAGCCTTACACACTTAATAGCTGTGTGACCCTGGGCAAGTCACTTAACCCTGTTGGACTCAGTTTCTCATCTGTAAAATGAGCTAGAGAAGGAAATAGCAAACTACTCCAGTATCTTTGCCAAGAAAATCCCAAATGGGGTCACAAAGAGTCAGACAAATGAAAAACCACACAACAACACAGATTCAAGAGAGAGCTCACTCTGGCAATGTGGAGTTTGGCCACAGACAGTCCAGCACGAGGAAAGGACTGCCAGGCCCTGCAGTTCCAGAGTTGTGAGTGATTGCAGCAAAAGTGTTCCCAAGCCTTGCTGCTATTCTGCTCTTAAGTTCATGCTACTCATTCCATGGACACTTTGGGTACTTATGTAAGAGTCCTTAGTCCTCATCTTTTTTTTTTTTTTTTTTTGGCAATTGGGGTTAAGTGACTTGCCCAGGGTCACAGAGCTAGTAAGTGTCAAGTGTTTGGTCTGAGGTCAAATTTGAACTCAGGTCTTCCTGATTTCAGGACCAGTGCTCTATCTACTGTGCTACCTAGCTGCCCCAAGTGTTTATCTTTCTTGACTCTCTGTAGCCTTTGACACTATTGCCTTGTGCTTCTGGATACTTTCTCACTTTTTTGTTTGTTTTTAATGCCATTTAATGCTCTGTGTAGTTTTCTTCCTGACTTATCCTTCTCATCCTCCTTTGCAAAATCATTGTTTCCCACTTCGTGTGTGTGTGTGTGTGTCTGTGTGTCCGTGTATGTGTCTACCCCAGGATTCTGCCCTGGGTCCACTAAATCTATCTCTACACTCTCACTCTTGAGATCACGTCCCAAAGTCTATTATCCAGTAAGTTAAGCCATCCTTCCTATCTTTCCATCATCCACAAATTTGATGACCCTGTAAGATGACTCCCAAACCTATGTATTCACGTTGTATCTCTCTTCTGAGCCCTCACATCTCTAACTGCCTCCAGACATCTCCACTTGTATATTCCAGTCATCACAAATTCAACATGTTCAAAACAAGAACTCATCATTTCCATAACCGTTCCCCTCCTCCTAACTTCCTTACTTCTTTCAGCCACAAATTTTCTAGTTACTTGGGGTTGCAAATCTTGAAGTCATTCTCCATGTTTGACTTTCATTCACTTCTTCACATCCAGTCACTGTCTTATTGGTTCTTCTTTCATGACATCTCTCTAAGTCCTCTTCTCACTGTCAAACCATGGCTACCATAGTTCAGACCCAATGCAGCCTTCAGCACCTCCTATTACAATTGCCCCCCCTTAGTTTTTATGACTCCAGTCTCTTCCTTCTCCAATCTATCTTCCATATAGCTGCCAAACTGTTATTCCTTTTTTTTCTTGGGGGGGGGAGGCAATTGGAGTTAAATTACTCGCCCAGGGTCACATAGTAAGTAAGTGGGGGGTCACATTTGAACCCAGGTCCTCCTGACTTTAGGTACTCTATCCACTGTACCATCTATCTGCCCCCCAAAATGCTATTTCTAAAGCACATTTCTGACCATGTCACTTTCCTCCTTAGTGAACTTTCAGTGGTTAGCTAACAACATAAAGAAAAAATGCAAACATCTTTCTTTGATATTTGAAGTCCTTTACTGTCTGGTTCCAACCTATCTTTGCAGGTTGATTATACATTACTCTCCTTCATGGCCTCTGCTTTCCTAACTGCTTTCCTGCTTGCTCTTCTCCATAGAGAACATTCCCTCACCCACCTCTGCTATAACACAGGCTGTCCTCCATGCCTGGAAAGCACTCTCTCTTCACTCAAAATTGCCAACTCCTACAACTAAGAGTCCTACATAGACCTCTCCTGATTCCCTGTTGGTACAACTTCCCAGCCCCTTGATGACTTGGTGTTTTATAAACATCTTATTTCTATTTACTTATGTACATAATGTTTTCTCCCAGTAGACTGTAATCCCTTTAAAGGCTGGGACTGTCTTATTTTTGTCTTTGAATCTCCAGTGCCCAGCATAGTACCTTTCACTTGGTAGATGCCTAATAAATGTTTATTAAATTGAATTAAAGAACCATTGGAGTCATCTCCTGCTTTTGTCTTCTTTGGGGCATTCACAGGTTGAGATAAAAAAATGAGTTGCCTTCATACAATTGCAGAAACTGATAAGACATGACTGTACAACTTTGCACGTTGTCATATTAATTAATAATACTTTGTATTGGAGATACTGCTTAACCTAAGTTTCAATATTCATCTGAAACATGGAAGAAGTGTCTTCACAGGGGTGTCATAAAAATTGTTTTTGTTTTGCTTTTTTAAGAAAATTTGGTGAAAAATGAGCTTGGGCTAGCAGGCATCAAGATAAAAGTAACTTGCTCTGGCCTCTCAAAGACTTGATGATATCATTTAAAATGTGTCAAAAGCATGAGTTATTTCATGTTTTGCTCTCCTTGACATAATATCCTTAAATGGCTTTCAACCTGCTGGGAAAGCCATTAAATCTAGTCAAGGTCTGCAGGAGTAGCTACTTCATTACCTTTTAACCATGGAGATGTTGTCAGAGATGGTTACAGCTCTGTGTTTGGCTCTTCTTATATTATTTGCATTGTGGATCTGACAGTGAAGGAGAAACAGGAAGGCTACGTGGGAAATTAGAGCTTTTGTCTACAACCAGGCACATGCTGGACATGCTGTGTTAGATCTGGAGACGGCTTTTATTTAACGTGTTCCTATAATTTGAGGACATTTGCTGTGGGTGCTTTTCAAAGAGAGAAGCTGATAAACTGCCAGGTTGCATTGCACCCTGGAAATTTAAAATCACAAGATTTTAACATTTTCTAGGCACCTTGAAAAACAAAACAAAGCAGCCCACACTGAAACAGGCAGAAGAGCGTCTTAATAACAGTCTTTAAGGACGTAATGTGTGGTAAGTGGTGACTAGGTGTTCTCTGCCTCCACTGAGGAAAGAATAAGACAGAATGGCTTTAAATTGTAGGTTAGAGACAGTCCAATCTTAATTACCCATATGTGGATTATCCACTTAGTTGATTATCTGTTGTAACTTTATAACCTTATACCAATCTCCCCAGCCCAGCCAGACCACCACTCAGACTCCTTTTCTTGCTGGTCTCTCCAGGGAGTATATTCAGAGGAAATTAATTCACATAAACATCAATACAAGTAAAACATAATTTTTTATGTTTTATGTCCCAAATATGTCTGGGCAAGGGGGTTAGGGAATAAAAATAGATATGCATTTTCAAAAACTAAGACAAATGTGAGTTGTTGTTGTTGTTGTTATCTGTTGTTTTATAGGTTTTCCAATGTTTTGGAAAATGACCAATGTTTTGGTCGTTATTTGCACCATGTAGAGCTGTGACTAGAAATTTTGGTGCCTAGAAAAAACTTTGAGAAACATTTTCTTTATTAAGGCTTTTTAAAAACAAAAGTCACTGTTTAGACAAATTGTGGTATACAAATGTAATGGAATTTATTGTACCATAATAAATGACAAATATGAAGAATTTAGAGAAACTTTCGAAGAGTCTGAAGAACTTATGCTTTATGAAGTAATCAGAATGATGGGAACAGCATATACAATGACCACAATAATATAAAGAACAGAATTAGGAGCAGCTAGGTGGAGAAGTGGATAGAGCACCGGCCCTGGAGTCAGGAAGACCTGAGTTCAAATCTGGTCTCAAACCAGACACTTGACAGTAGCTGTGTGACCCTGGGCAAGTCACTTAACACCAACTGCCTTGCAAAAAAAAAAAAGAATAGAAAAAAAGAACAGAATTAAAAGCCATCAGAACTAAGAACACTACAATGACCAATTTAACTCCAGAGGCCTGATGATGGAATATATATCCTTTCTCTTAGTAAAAAGGTAAAGGAATACAGGTACTGGATTCAATTCAATTACACAAATGTTTAGTAGTGCCTACCCTTTGTGAAGTACCCATACAAGGGTAGGAGATAAAAAAGGTTGTTGTTGTTTGTCCTTTGTTCTTGAAGAAGACCAATGACAGCAGAAGGATGATATCTTGACTTGGGCATGAATTGGATTTAAGGGAGGCGGAGCTTCACAAAGTCACCTGTCTCACTTTCTCCTCTAGAGTTGTTGGAGTCCAGTGGCAAGACAGGAGCCAAGATGACTGGTGATGGCCCAGGATGAAGTGGATGACCTTGGCCTTTTTAAATTAAGGTCTTTTCAGGTCTCAATTTGTCTGAGGCATGGTGCTTGCCCACAAGGAGATTATATCCTATTAAAGGGATACAACATACTCACGAGTAAATAAATACAAAGGAATATCAATGAGAAAAACAATTGATGAGGGGGAATGTTGATCACTGATCTCACACTTTTGTCCTATCAGACATCATGAATGTGTTGATTTGTTTTGTTTAACTATACTTCTTAGTGATGTTGGGAAATGCCAGTATCATTGAAAAAAATGCACCAATAAAACTTTTTTATTCAAGAAATTCACTTGAGTTGGAGCAAAGAGAGACTCTGGTACACAAAGTCCTGTGGAAAGAGACAGGGACTTAGGGAGACAAACTTGGTTGTTGCTGTGGGGGAAGTTGTGGGTGTGTAAAGACAGAGTAAGGATGGATTAAAGATGGGTTAAGGATGAGCTAATCTGGACTGAACTGCTGGAGAAGGAAATCAGCCTCCTATTTCGCCTAACTAGTTTTGCTAACTAGAATCTAAGCTCAGTTGTCCCTGTGTTGCTGGAACACTGCAAATGCTATCAGTGCCTTCTAAATGTCTGTGTCCTGAGCCCCAAGTCCTCTGCCCTAGTTATAACACTGGCAACATGGCTTCTCCTTCTTTGGCACTGATAATTGAGGTGACTGTATAAAGAAGAATATTTAGATCCCTTTCCAGGTACATTTCTGTAATCTTTTGGATTTGGAAAGAATTTATTATCTGAAGCCAAACTAGAACCATGATTCTGTGTCTGTCTCTGAACTCTAGGCTCATCTTTAGAAACTGAGAGACAAGGACAGTAGCTGAGATATTTAGTGGGGTGCATGTGCCTCACTGGGAGACTTCTGGAAATGTATTTACTTTTTGTGAACAGCTATCTGCTCTTTGTCTTCAAGAGCAGACTTAAGGATGGAAGCCTGATACAGTGCTCTGAGGGACAAGAAGCATCCCCACCTAAAATTATTTTCCACTAAGGACCTTCAGGAGCCTGAATTTCTACCATTAAAGATTAATTTATTTTGTTTTTCCATTTTTAAAAATCTTCAGGATAGCTAGATGGCACACTGGATAGAGCACTGGCCCTGGAGTCAGGAGGACCTAAATTCAAATCCAGCTTCAGATAACTTACTAGCTGTGTGACTCTGGGCAAGTCACTTAACCCCAATTGGTTTTAAAAAAAAAAAAAAAGAATCTTCTATGCCCACCAGTGATAAAGAGAGGAAATTCCTGGGCAATAACTCTTAAAGAGTCTTCAGAGGAAAGTTTTGAATAGATATGCCATCAGTTACATAGAATTAGGAGGAAGTTAGGTGGCACAGTGAATAGAATATATGATTTGGAGTCAAGAAGACAAGTTTGAATCTAGCCTCAGACACTAGTTGTATGTTCCTAGACAAGTCACTTAGCCTCAATTTCCTCATCTGTAAAATAGGGATAATAAAGATACCTATCTCACAAAGTTGTTGTGATATCAATTGAGTGAAATATATATATATATATATATCACTTTGCAATCCTTAAAGCTGTATATAAATGCTAGCTATGATCATTAGTTATTATTCACACATAATTGTATATGCTAGGGGGAGTCTTCTGCAAATTTTGTAGAATTTATATTTGCATTCCAAGGGTAAAAAAAAAAGTTGGAGAACCACTGGTCCTGGAAGGATAAAGGAAAGGTATATGGGAGGAGGAAGAGACTGGGTGGATATGGGGCTGGGGGGATACTGCTGTAAGGCAAGATAAGAGGGAATCTTCAGAATTTTGCTGATATCTGGCCTAAGAAACATTAAGAGGCAGAGCTGGAAGAGAATTTAAGGATAATATCATCCAGCTCCTTCATTTTACAGATAAGAAAATCGAAGATCACAGAGATTAAGGGACTTAGCCAAGTTCAGACACCAAGTTAATGGCGCAGCCACCGCTTAAAAACCAAATCTTTTGAATTCTGGCTGAGTTCTCTTTTCAGTGCAGCTATATTTAAATATGACACTCATATTAATGACTTAGCCTTTCTGGATTTTCCCTCCACTGCCTTACAGGAGTCAGGGCATTTTAGAGGGAAGATGGACGCATCAAGAGACCTAGAGGAGACTCCATGTGGCAGGGTTGGCAGGAAAAATGTGTTGTTCCCCAAAGAAATAAGAGAGTCACCTTCACAGCATGCAATCAATGTGTCAGAGCAGCTGAACACCAGGAGTTGGGTGGATTTCAACTATAGATTGATCACTGATGGTTTTGCAAAGGCAAGGGCAATAAGGAGGGCCTTAAGAAAAAAGTATATCTTAATTCTTTAGTGTGGAAGCACATCAAACATGCGCATCCCAGTATTTTTTGTTATTTGGCCAAACTCTATAAAGATTTACCTTGATTTTTCACACACACACACACACACACATACACCCAGTGTTATTAAAATGTATTCAAATTGAATCATTTCAAAGTATTTGGAGAGTTTGCTAGCTATCAAAGGGAACCTTATGAAACAGGACTTCTTAACCTGTATGGGATCATGGACTCTTTTGGCAGTCTGGTGAAGCCTGTGGACCCATTCTCAGAACACAATGTTTTTAAATGTGTAAAATAAAATCTTAAGATTAGAAAAGAAACCAATTACTGTATATCATAATATAATTATCAAAATATTTTGAAAAGTGAATTCATGGGCCCCAGCTTTAGAAAGTCCTTTTGTAAAATGAAAGAAAATTATTTGATTGATCTGTTGGGCAAATCTGAATTGTCATAATATTTCTTTATACCCATATATTCTTAAAAACCATAAATACATATATCATAGAAATATGGTTTAAAAGAAGCACTTTATAAAACATATTGTCTCATTTGATCCCCAAAACAATTCTGTGGGGTAGGCACACAATGATAGATCATAGATTTAGAGTGATAATGTAGTCTAACACATTCATTTGACAAATGAATGAACGGAGGCAGCAGGAATTTAGGATTAGAGGTTTAACAACCTGTCCTAGTCACACAAATGGAAAATGGCAGAATCAGAATTTGGATTCAGGTCCTCTTATTCCAAATCTTGATTTCCATTGCACCTCCTAGCTTCCATTATTGTCTTCCTGTGGCAGATGAGTTCCAGAGAGGTTAAGGAACTTATCCAACTACACATTGATACTACATAGCAGATCTAGGATTTAAACTGAAGTCTCTTGAGTACTAATCCATGGTCTAAAATTGGAAGATAATATTTTTGTGATTTCAATTTTATATATCGTAATATATATAATAATATATATCATAAAATTGGAATTGCATTTTGCATAATAGAAACCTATTTTATAAGGTCCAATAAAATCATCCTCCTAATATGGATACATTGTTGGCTCTCTGCCCTTTGACAACAACCAAATTCCCTCTTTCCCTTCATGAAATTATCTAAATGGTCTCTTCTGTGTATATGCTTTAAATCTTATGTAGTGGACCTATATCCAAGGATATACTTCTTTTTCCTATGGGTAACTTTTCCAAGAAGGCTTTGGGACCATCAAGAAAGTGAACCCTGAAAGTGATTTCCCAAGGACTCATGCAGGAAGAGCCATGAACACCATTAGGTGCAGGCTTTTCATGGCAAAGGTCAGATGTATGAAGACGCAGAGGTATGATGGTAGCATACCCTGGATTGCCTTTGCATTAAGCTAGGCAGCTTCTCACTCTCCCAACAGCAGAGCTAGCAAAGGTGAGCAATGTTGGCCAGTGGGTGAGTTCCTGTCCAACTAAGCCTATCAGTGAGCTGTGGGAAAAACAAAGAGGGGTGGAACTGAATTTCCTATAGTCATTCATGCTATGAACATAAAGTCCAACTTCTAAGGATGAATTATTATGAGTGGCTAAAACAACTCCCTTCCCTCTGCCCAGCAAGAGTTAAATTAAGCACAAACTTTTAGCTTCTCTTAGTTTACAGAAAAGCTAGTGAGAGTAAGGTACCATCCTGAGGGGAATGGGGGGAGGGGGAATTAAAATGATTGCCATTTGTAAGATAAACAAATCTGTTGCTTGTATTTCATTACCATTTTATTTTCCAACTAAAATGCTTACTAAGATAATTATATTTGCTTAGATACTTGGTTGACAGAGTGAGTTGGAAAAGGAAAGAAGGGACAATACTATGTATGTGGGGGAAGTGTCAGTTTAAGATAATAAAGGTCCTAGGGAAGGGGTTACAGAGCAGAAGTGGGCACAGTGCTGGATTAACTGACCCCAACCATCCATGGTCCTCACTGCTCAGAGTACTCCAGAAACATTATCACATTCCCCTTGTTAGAGGTGAATCTTCAATTGATCAACTAGCATTATTAAACCAAGCCTTTCTCTAGTGACTTTCATACTCAATAATCAGTTTTCCAGAGATTTTTCACAGAATCACAGGATATGATGGGACCCTCAGAGATCATCTAGTCCAACCTATGCTTGAACAGATGGGCCCTGATTAGAACAAACAATGAATCCTGAGAAGTGGTCACATTACTTGAATTTGCACTGCATATTTCTATTGGGCTGGAACCACTAACCATATTTTACATAATTATATATTCAAATAGCACAAATTCAAACACATGTGACCACTTCACCAGATTCCTTATTCACAGTAAAAAGGACCTAGGTGCAAGAAAACCTAAAAGTGCTCATCAACCTGTGCTTAAAGACCTGCACTGAAAGGGAGCTCGCTAACTTTAGTGACAGCCCTTTAGCTCTAATTGTTAGGAAGCTGTTCTTCCCCTCACCCCCACCACATCAAGCTAAAATTTGCCTCATTAATGCTTCCACCCATTGCTCCTTTCCTTTCTTTCTTTTTCTCTTTCTTTCTCTTTCCATTCCCTCTGTCCACATAGGGTATAATACCCCCTTACCTGCTGCTGTTCTGTCCAAAAGAGTGTTCCTTTTGATTGTTGAAACCTCACAAGATACCTTGGGTTTACTGGCTAGATTTTTTTCTTAAGGACTATGCTTCAAATCCAAATCACTGTGGCTCTCATTGGTTGGCCAAAAATAGGTCCCAGGCCAAGCCTCACTTGGTCCTTGTTTGGGCCCTGATTGGTTCAGAGTGAATGTTAACAGCAATTGTTTCTGTTTTGGCCAGAAACCCTGGGAGGGTCTTCCCTCCCAGACTGATTTTTTTTTTTCTAACTAGGTGAAAGAGGCCATTCTCTGCCTCATTTCTTGCCTAGTCTTAATCACTTAATGGGCAATGCCTCAGTTCAAACTGAGACCTCTTAAAGATCTTAGCTTGAAAAGACCAGCAGGTTCCCCACCCCTGGACCAAGGTCTCCCAAAGCATCCAGGGCCATCTCTAGTTGTCCTGATCTATCTCTGGCCACTGGACCCTGATGGCTCTGCAGTAGAGAGTGAGGCTGATGACTTCACATAGCCCTCCCTCACTTAAATCCAATTCACTGGCATCATCTCCTTGATATCATGGTCTTCTTGGAGAACTAAACAATGAAGGACAAACAACAGCAAACATTGCTCCTAGTTTGGGTCTCTGGGAGCAAGCAGGACAAGCCTAGCTCTTTGTCCTTGTGGCAGTCCTTCAAATACTTGAACTACTTCAAGTACTTTCTCTTTCTTCTCTTTTGCTATTAGAATTTTTATTACTAAAAACTTGCCATATAGCTATTTTAAAAGTCCAAGAGTTGCAAATATGTTTCTGTTAACTGTCCCCCTTTGTTAAAGGAGAAAAAAAAATACTCTGATTTAATTCGACCAGGTATTCAACATGTGTTCTATAGAACTGTTCATATTTCCTAGAAATGCTATTATGTGGACTCCACAAAAATCTACTCTGATATTCTAATCTCGTGTCATGCACATTACTTTGTTTTCTCAAAGAATATTCATTAGTGAGATAGGTTAGAGTCATGCTGGAAAGGTTTATTTTCTGTATCGTCCCAGGGACAGACTGTAGGGACCAGCCTAGCTAGAGAGAGACTGATCATCAATGTAGGCTGATCACCAGCTGATGAATTTTTTGGCTATGATCATAAAGGAAGCTAAGACAAATGCAAAATGAACTTCAATCTCTATTGTATTATGCGATAAACACTCAATTGTACCGGCAGCTTGGTGGCACAGTGAATAGATTATCAAGCCTGGAGTCAGGAAGACCTGAGTTTAAATCTGGCCTCAGACACTTACTAGCTCTGTGACCCTGGCCACACTTAACCCTGTTTGCCTCAGTTTCCTCATCTGTAAAATGAGCTGGGGAAGGAAATGGCAAACCACTCCACTATCTTTGCCAAGAAAACCCCAAATGGAGTCATGAAGAATCAGACACTACTGAAATGACTAAACAACTCAATACTCAGTTGTATAATATAGACAGTGTAGGAATGTACTTAAAAAAAAAAAAGCTCATATTTGTACATAGCACGTGTCCCTGACACTTACGTGGAATTTACTCCACATAACCATTGATTCTCCCTTCCCCTTCTTTTACTATAGAAAATTCTTTGAACTATATAAGATGTATGCCTAGTACAGCATAGTGTTTACAATCTTTGTTGCAGGTACTATACTGAAAGTCTGTAACTTTACGTTTTAATATAACTGTATGAGCCTCCCTTTTAATACATGCCAACTTTTAAAATACCAGTCAGTTCATAGTGAAGAAAAAGAGCAAAGTGAATTATAATGAATGTGTTGATGATAGTTCGAATACTTTGAACTCAATTAAGATCTTACATTAAGATAACAATGCCACCATTTCCAGGGGATACAATAAACTGAGTAAGGACCAACAGAAACAAACTTTGTCTTTTAACTCACTTTAGTTAGCTCCTATTCAAAGATATCAAAGGTCCACCTTAGGAACCAAACTTTGATATTCCAAGTGATAGATTAGAACACTATTCTCTTTTATCTAGAATTCCTTATCAGCCTAGATTGAGCATGTTTCCTAGAAGCAAAATATGGAGAATAGATTTTCATTCTAATTGGTATGAAAAATAAAGGTGGTTAGAATATAGCCCACCAAAGGATATAACATTCTCCTTCTTCTTCTTTAATGATGTATCAGAGTTCATGTTAATCCAGAATTTTTTAATAAGGGATGAAGAAACTGGGATAGAGCAAACAAATGTTTTTTAAACCACCAAGTATTGAAGTCTCATGTGTTGAGCTGATCTTCCTTACGGTCAAGTTTTGATGAAAGGAACCTTAATGATGTATTGTTGGATGAGGGTGAGCTGGTTTATCTGTCTAAACAAAAAAAAAGAGAATCATAGCTGAAATATAATAGAGCAAATGATTGATAAAGTTCTGTGTTCAGCAGGAAAAAAAAAAGCTCATTATACCACAACATTTACAGTAGAACTTGGGCACAATCTCTTAAACCAAACTTAGGTTTGGCTTGTGTCTAGGGTCTCCCTAAAAGGGGTTAATAAGATCTTTCTAGAAAGGCACTTAATGTACAAAATGGATTGGGCATAGGGCAATTATTTATTTGCTCTACCATGAAAGAAATGCTTACAATGAAAAAAGTTCATAAGTGTACACTGACAAATACATAAAACATAAAAGAATAAACCACATAGCACCTCCTCTATTCTATCTCTGCTGTCCCCCCAACTCAGGACTCATAAGTTTTAAGGTTTAGATGCCGGAAGAGGACTTCTATCAGGTCCTAGTGTGTAGTCTATGGGTCTAGTCTCCTACTACTATAACTCATCAGCCCCAAGCTGTATTCTACCCCAGCAAATAGACACGAAGCCATTTTCCAAGATGGTTGGCATAGTAGAAGCATTAGTTACAAAATATTCTCTCTATAAACCTAGGGTGCACTTTCCCACAAATACATACGGAGTTATCAGTGGCAGCTAGGTAGTGCAGTGGATAGAGTATCAGCCCTGAAGTCAGAAAGACCTGAGTTCAAATCCGGCCTCAGACCAAACATTTGACACTTACTAGCTGTGTGACCCTGGACAAGTCACTTAACCCCAATTGCCCATATATATGTGTGTGTGTGTGTGTGTATATGTATGTATGTATGTATGCATGCATGCATGTATATGGAGTTATGTGAAAAATGGGCACAAACTTGAGAACAATGGTAGTAATGCACACATGTAGGGACATATTGCTGAGGCAACTCACAATTTCAGCGATACATGAACTTGATATCCATTCTCATCTTGAATTGTCCCTGGGTATAGAGTCTCCATTGGGTGGATTGCTCAACAGGGCTTGCAGAGTTTGCTCTTCTCCACAGTTTGACTTTCAGTTGCCAGGGCTAATTCTTGAGCCCACAGCAGGCTCCTCTCTCTGCTACTAGAGATTCCTCTCCCAGAAACTTCCTTCTCTCAAGTGACTGCCTCTCTGTATCTGTGTCTAGAACATGAGTCTTTGTTACCTAATGGGTGTAGTGTCTCCTACTATTCAGGTAGCTTCCCCTCAAAGCAATATGGTCAGTAGGGAAGAAGAGTAGAAAGAAGAATTCTCTCCTTGAGCAGAACTTGGGCTCATCCTCTCGTCAGTGGTTATCTTCTTCTCCAAGAAATACTGTATTGTGGTAGCTGCAGAGAGAACCAGCCAAAGGACAAGATAAACTGACTGAGCATTTAGGACCCAGGAACTCCTGAACTCTTAAGGTGGCCACTATGCTTAAAAAGTCCTTCTCTAATTATCACTGTCACCTATACTGAGGGGAAAACTCACAAAGCAAAAGGGATTGCTAGGGCATTGAGAGCCAGTCTTGGGTTCACCTAGACAAGTATGCTCTAGTTACCACGTGCAATTAGTCACCATGGCTATGGGGAGTGGGGTTGAGGAGGGGGAGAAAAATAAATCCCTTCCCTCTCTAAGAGGAAGTCCAAGGAAGAGTTAATGGAATCCCAAGCCGTACATTAACAAAAGAGAAAGAACAGAGGGAACATGAATAGAAGTTGTCTCTCTTCCTTTAAAGGTCTATGGAAAGGTCCTCAACGGTCAGTCCTCTTCAATGAAGGAAGTAGCACATGGAGACCAACCTGAAGGCTCTGTTTGTGTTTATCAAACGGCCAAAGCAAGTTTATCACCAGAAGTTGCCAGGGCTGTGATCTCCATGAGAAGTATCCAATTGGAATACATGTGTCACCTGAAGTGGCCAGCGAGCAGGCCTATTCCCATAAGCATTCCAAGAGTTACATTATAACAGTGAATCATGTGCAATAATCTTCTTGAAATGCCTTGTATCAGGGTAATTATCAAATTATGGCCTTGAACAACATTGTACTACAAAAAAAAAACTGTTTTCAGTAATTGGAAAATGGTCTCAATAATACTGACAGTGATGTCTATAGACCCCACAAAACTACAGGGAAGGTGGGATGGGAAGTTGCCACTGAAAAAGAAAATCCAAGGGCATTTAGGTGGCACAGTGGATAGAGTGCTGGCCTTGGAGTCAGGAGGACCTAAGCTCAAATCTAACCTCAGACACTTGACACTTACTAGCTGTGTGACCCTGGGCAAGTCAGTTAACCCTGATTGCCTCACCAAAAAGCAAAAGAAAAGAAAAAGAAAATCCAGTTGAATTTTTTGTGCCAGTTCAGAAACTGTTAACAATTGAAACTCAGCCTATTTTTGAATAGTTAAATGATGTCCTTTATATTTTTAAAACTGACTGGTTATCTGTCATGTCTGCCTTTCTTTTTTTTACATTATTAAATTTTATTTGACTAATACAAAGCTATCATCATCACAATGAGATTTCTCTAGAATCACATTATTGTCTTAACTTTTTCACACAGGAAATGCCATCTGCTTCATAGTTCATGGTCTTTTGGTCATGTTCTAAGTAACACATTTATTAACACTGTGGTTTCACTCTGGTAAAACTTTATTGCCAATGAAGCTGACACTAGGTTTGTCAATTATTTCCAATGGTAACCAGTGATCAGGTACATCAGTATTTCGGATTTCATTTCTTGCATTTTTTTTATCTACATATAGTTTGATTTCAGAATGTGAGTGTTCACATAATATTAAGAGAAGTGCTTACACTGAACTTGGATGTTTTGTTTTATATATATATATAGTAGCCACTTGGCTTTGTTAATTACCCCTGGAAACAAGTTCTCATCTGTTAGATTTGCTTGGATGATATCACTATCAATTTAATTGTTAAGTAGCACATTCTTCTGCAATAGCATCTGTCAATATCTCACAAGTTAAAGTGTCATCTTTTCCTAAAAAGATTTTTCATCATCTCAATCTGTTTTGATGGTGTATTTACTATGTCTGGATGTACCAATGGCATACTCTCAGGCATGTTATAGTAAGAGCATGGTTTGAACTGGTTCTAATAGATAGATACACTTGAAGTGAACCAAACAGACTTGTCTTCAACTTTTTTTTTAATTATTCAGGCTCTTTGTGCCTCTATGAAAGTGAGCCCTCTAGGAAATGCAGTAATGAAGATTCCATAAGGAACACCACTGAAAATTTTGATGTCATTGCCAAACACAAGGTAGATATGTAGAATAGAAGTAGTGGATGCTATAAAATAAAAATACTACATCATTTGACATGCTTATAAAGATATTGTTGAAACAACTTACCTTGCTGGCATTAAAATTAATTCCAGGGGCCTTACCCATGAACTAAATTCATGCAAATTAATGTAATGCATCCTATTCTTTAGATAGTAATAAAAGTGAGGAAGCCTCTTCAAGATCCAGATCTCAACTTACTACATTATCTCAACCTTTGGCTAGCCTGATCCAATTTGCTATGGGAAGCCTTGGTCTTGAAGATCACCAGGTCCTACTCTCAGCTGAAGCATCAGTCCCAACCTTCATTTGAGTCCACCCAGGGAAAATCCAGCTTGGTGGATTGCTCTGGGTCTGCTGTGTGGTACACTGAGGAAAGATCTGGTCCAGGAGTTTGTTCTTGTCATATGTGGGAGAAGCTATGGATCTCTGAGCAGAAATGGAGAGAGATAGCACAGTACTGTACAGTAAAGCTAACATAGGTGTTTTTTTGGAATGCAGATTTCTTTCAGAATTCTTCATGTAAAGTAGAATTTGCTATAATGCTAATTTATGCAAAAGAGAATTGTCTGTACATTCATATATATGTATATGCGTATATGTATATATCTATATATGTGTGTGTGTGCTGCCTACCTCCTGACAGAGGTGAGATCTTGATAGGAATAGATAAATGGATAGATAGATAGAT
>NW_020954556.1:45447147-45472328 GCF_900497805.2 Vombatus ursinus | reverse complement strand
GACCTGGGCTAATACAATGTAATACTTTGGCTTATATGTGGAGAATGGATTTGAGAGGGTAGATATTTGAGGCAGGGAGACCAGTTAAGAGGCTATTGCAGTAATCCAGCTGAAAAGTGATGAGGACCTGAACCAGGGTCCAGTACCTCTTTTTTTTCTATGCCCTAAAATTACTTCCACTTCCTGGCCATACAACCTAAGAGAATGGTTTCTTATTCTAAAATATATATTAAATAAATCTATATTATTGAGGAAGAGAGAAGAGCTAGTCAGTTTATTGTTATCATATTTAATAATGTCTATACTTTTCTCAGGATATCTTCAGCCTTTCTCCTTCCTCTCTCTTTGACTGAGGTCATTACAGACCCATAAATCACCCAGCAAAGTGCCTTGCATATAGTAAACATTCAATGAATATTTGCTAAATTGAATTGGAGGTATTGCAGAAATATTTGTTGATTGATTGTACTATACACCTCAGCAGCTTGCTATAAGGAAAGCCTTTTCTAAACTGTAAAGCACAGTATAAATGTGAGTTATTGTGGTTGTTAAGGTGACTACAATGCCAGCACCTTTTAAAAAAAACCCAGCTAATACGCAAGACACTCCATCTTCAGACTCCAAGTATTTGTTTCTAGTTGTCCCTCATGCCTAGAATACTGTCCTTCCTCCTCATCTCCACCTTCTGCCTTCCTGGGCTTCTTTCAAGTTCCGACTAAAAGCCTTTCCTGAACCTGCTCTCTGTGCCTGCCCTCTGTCAATTACCTCCTATTTATACTGTAAATATCTTGTTTGTACATAGTTACTTGCACATTGTCTCCCTCATTAGATTGTGAGCTCCTTAAAAAGCAGGGACTGTCTCTTGCCTTTCTTTGTATCCCTAGCACTTAGCACAGTACCTGACGCATAGTAAGCATTTAATAAATACTTATTAATTGATTGACTATACATGTGAGGAAAACAAAGAAGAGTCATCTAACATGAGAGAACATTCATGGATGGGTTGCAGCCTTTGTGGCTGAAGGGAATATCCACATTGCTGCAACCATATATCCATGCAAATGCTGAAGAAACATGCCTGGAAAGCATATTATAAACCTGCAAGTGCAATATGAATGTAAGTTATTACTGGCATCAAAAATAATAGCACTAATAAAAAACAAGGCTGAAATGTATATCTGGATTATGATAAGGCAGCTGAAGCAATTGGGAAACCATTGGCAGCTCCCTCCACTGGAGATGGAAAATCATTGTTAGATTTGCGTACAGATGGGTACTTGGTGTCATTTTAGTTGAAACCTGTTTGATGGCATAAGGAACTATACACAAAATGGCCATGTGTTTCCATAGAAAATGTTAGTGAAGTAAATATCTGTCAACTCATAACTGAGGCTATTGCTTTGCCTTTATAACAAGTACATTTTGAATGATTTGGGTTTTAATTTGTATCTGCAGAATGTGCCACGGAATAAGTCATATACTCTCCTGTACCTCAACAAATGACTCTCCATCTCTTTTGGTCCATGTAGAATTTCATTTTGCTTTTCAAAGATGGTTCTATTTCTCAATGTATTTCCCAACATATCTGGCCTCACTGAAGCTTTAAATTAGGTTTCCCCCCAGAATAACTGTTTACCTTTCACTTTGGATTTAAAGTGGGCCACAGGCAATTCTGTCTTGGATGTACCCCCTCTAAACATATACATATATATATATATATATATATACACACACACACACATATATACTCACACACATATATATGTGTATATTATATATACACACATAAATACATATACATATGTGTAAATATTTTTATGTGTAGTATGTATATATATGAATGTATGTATGTATGTATGTATATATGCAGAACTGTGAATAGAATCTGAGGATCCTCTTTCCCAACTCTACTGCTCTAGGGGGCATACAGCAAAATATTTTGACAACACGGTCACAACTTATGTGACTGCTCAGAAGAAAGACTTGGTGATAAACTGATCTGGCATGCAACTTGAGCCCCAGGTGGCCATATTCAGGTGGAAGTCAAAAGATCAAAGGGGTGTTGTTCCATTTGCTTGAGTCTATGGGTTTGAGGAGACAAAGAAGGATTTACAAGCTTCACAAAAAATGAGGTTGCTTACTTTTTTGTGTTTTATGGGCCTCCTTGTCAATCTGATGAAGCCTATGGAATCTATCATGGTTTTTAAATATATAAAGTAAAATATAAAAGATCACAAAGGAAACCAATTATATTGAAATGCAGTTATCAAAATAATTTTTAAAACAAATTCATAGAACACAGATTAAGACCTACTGACATAATTTAAGGGTTTATGAGGCCTTTGCCCATTTTACTCTCTCTTCCTGGCTCTCTCTTTCTCTTCCTGGATAGTAACTTGTTTACAATTTGGCTAGAATCTATTTGAGAGGCAAGATATGTTTCCTTCTGTTTCTCTTTGTCTCCGTCTCTGTCTCTATCTTTCGATGTCTCTGTCTGTCTTTCTGTCTCTGTGTCTCTCTCTCTTTGTCTCTATCTATGTCTCTATGTCTCTATCTGCTCTCTGTCTCTGTCTCTGTCTCTACTTCTGTCTTCTATTCTTTCTCCCTCCCCTCCCCAGAAGCAGATGGAAATACGTTTTTGCCTGCTTAAATTGCTCTGCCAAGGACAGCCTCTGCCATACTGAGTGGTGAAGCAGGGTCACATAAGGACTTCCCAAAGAACACAAGCATTCAGAAACGACAGCTGTGTATAAGAATATTAAAAATGATAACACCTGCCAATTATATAGTGCTTACTATGTGCCAGCCACTGTACTAAGTGCACTAACCATGTTTTCTCATTTGATCCTCACAACAACCCTGGAAGGTAGGAGCTATTATTTTCCTCATTTTATAGATGATGGAACTGAGGCAGACAGAAGCTGTTACTTGCCCAGCATCACACAATTAGTACGAATCTGAACTCAAATCTTCTTGACCGTGGACCCAGCACTCTATTGACTTCACCACCTAGCTGCCCCCCGTACAGCCAACACTTTGCCTTCTCTTTTTCTAATGTCTCTTTTAAAATTGCTGATGTTGGCCTCATTGTGGCCCCCAAGAACAAAGCCAGCAAGTTCTCTTTACCTACTGAAGCCCTTAATACTTTGGATCTCCTGTAAGATTAAGCCTACCTCTCTTAAGGTAGAGCTTAACTGATTTGTTGCTTGTCATTTGTTCTCTCCTATTGTAACAGCCTCAGGAGGGCAGAGGAAAGGCAACCACAGGTGTCATTTTCCATCTTCCTGTTATACCTCACACCCGAACTATGCAGTAACTTGATGGTGGGTTCTCCTGCCATAAGTGTCTCCCCACTTCCATACATCTTCCCTTCAGCTGCCAAAGTGATTTTCCTAGAGTCCTGATCTGATCGTGTTGTTCCCTTACTTAGTAAACTCTATGGGCTCTTTATCACCTCCAAGATCAAACATAAAAATCCCCTGTTTGGCATTCAAAATCCTTCATAATCCGCCCCATCCAACCTTTCCAGGCTTCTTATACCCTACACCCCAATCCCACATACTCTTTAATCCAATGCCTCCTTGCAGTTCCCAGAACAACACACTGCTTCACTGGCTGTCTCTCATTCCTGGGATTCTTTCTCTCCTCATCTCTACCTCCTGCCATCTCTGGATTCCTTCAAGTTCAAGTTAAAATCCCACTTTCTTTCTTTCTTTCCCTCTTTCTTTTCTTTTTTTTTTAATCAATCAAGTTTAAGTGACTTACGCAGGGTCACACAGCTAGTGAGTATCATGCGTCTGAGGACTGATTTAAACTTAGGTCCTCCCGATTCCAGGGCCAGTGCTCTACCCACTGCACCACACAACTGCCCCTTAAAAATCCCACTTTCTACAGGAAGTCTTTCCTAATCCCCTTTAATTCTAGTGCCTTCCCTCTATTGATTATTTCCTATTTATGTGGTACATAGCTTGTTTATACATTTTTGTCTGCATGTTGTCTGCAAGCATTAGATTTCCCATTAGATTATGAGTTCCTTAAGGATAGGACCTGATTTTTGCCTTTCTTCGCATCTCTGGGTGCTTAGTACAATGCCTGTCATATGCTAGTCACTTAATAAATGCTTAATGACTGACTGATTTGTATATCTGTCTTTTATCCTTGTTAGAATGTAAGTGCCTTGAGGGAGCAGGGACTATGACTTGCTCATCCTTATATTCTCAGAAATATCAAGCATTATCTCCCTTCTCAAGGCAGAGAGATGATAAACTAGGACAAAATGGTGTGTTCATTACCAGACCAGGTCACTAAATCAGTTGTTTTTGCTTAATTGTTTTTCTTAGTGCAATGAGGATCTGACACATCAGATGTGGAGTACTCTAGGGAGGAGATGTAATCTCTCCATGTGAAAGATTCTAGGAAGCTGTTTCCAAGAGAATCATGTAAGCAAGTGCCTTGGAGAACCAGATTGTGGAGCATGTATGTAGTCTAGAATTGGTTCTGCTTCAGGTAACCATGAGTTGAAGAGGAGACTCTTTGATTGGTTACAGAGGCATTCAAAAAGTCCTTTCAGCTTCAACGATGGTCTTTTGGCTTCATTTGCATCGGCGGGGAAAGGGTGCCATAGGTGTTGATGACTATTTAGCTTATGGCATCTGCTAAAGGGAGTGGAATCTCCAATCTAGGAGGAATTCAGTCAGGAATCAGTCAGGATTCAACTAGCATAGCATTGATGAGGGGGGGGGGAATGGAGGAGGAAGGGCAAGGAAGGAACAGTCTTTGGGAGTGACCTGAAAGTCTCCAACCCAGCAGATTTTATCTGGCAGTCATGCGAGATAAGATGTAAACTCGTGGGACCAAGACTAGGAACTGAGCTAAGTTATGAACCTAATTTCTTCCTCTCAACTCCAAGACAGAACTGGTGCAAGGGAAATTATGTTCCTAACATTTTAAAGAAATGTTTGAATGTTCTTTCTATATCGATGAATTAAATATAACTTTGTAAAAGATAATCGATATTAAGTAAATGGAACTTGATTGCTAGTTATTGGTCCCCTAACAAATGAAGGAACATAGCCAGAGTCAACCATGTTACATTAGTAACAGGGGAGGGTACAATTAAAGGGGAGCAGGAATATATTTCCAGAACGACTGTAAAATACAAATTAGAGATACTGATGAAAACTTATTTAGGTAACTAGGTGGCATAGCAGAGAGCTAGTCTTAGAATTAGGAAGACCAGAGTTTGAATCCAGATTCAGACACTTACTAGCTGTATGACCTTGGGCAAGTCATTTAACTTCTCATGTTAAGTGCTTCAGTGTTCTCATGCCTTAGTTTCTCATGTGTAAATTGGGGATAATAATAGCAATTACCTTAGAGAGTTATTTTGAGGATGAAATGAGATTACATCTATAAAGCACTTTGTAAACCTTTAAGCACGGTATAAAGACTAGTTATTATTATGAAATAAAAATATTTATTGAAATTAATTTAATTTTTAATTAATGATAGAATTTTAAAGCTGTTGAGGACTTTAGAAAACTTCTAATTCAGGGATTCTTATCCTTTTCATGTTTTGGACCCCTTTGACAGTCTGTTGAAGCTTTCTAGATCATAGAGTAACATTTTAAAATGCATTAAATAAAACACAGTATTACCAAGGAAACCAATTATATTCAAATATGGTAACCCAAATATTATTGTAATTTATTAATTATTTTAAATTTTGAGTTCCTAATTATCTCCCTTCCTCCTCTCCTACCCCTATCCATTGAGAAGACAAAAAATGTGATATCAATTATGTATGTGAATCATGCAAAACATATTTTCATATTAGCCATATTGCAAAAAAAAAAAAAAGAAAAGCAATAAAAATAAAGAAAGTGAAAAAATTATGCCTCAATCTGCATTCAAACTCCATCAGTTCTTTCTCTGGATATGGATAGCATTTTACATGATAAATCCTTTGAAATTGTCTTAGATCATTGTATTGCTGAGAATAGGTAAATCATTCACAGTTTATTATTGTTCAATATTGTTGTTACTGTGTACAGTGTTCTCCTGGTTCTGCTCACTTTACTTTGCATCTATTCACATAAATCTTCCCAAGTTTTTCTGAAATCACCATGTTCATCATTTCTTAGAGCACAGTAATATTCCATCATAATTGTATATCACAACTTACTCAGTCACTCCCCAAATTGATGGGCATCCCCTCAATTTCTGATTCTTTGCAACCACAAAAAGAATTGTTATAAATATTTTTGTATATATAGATCTTTTTCCTTTTTAAAAAAACTTCATCTCTTTGGGATATAGACCTAGTAGTGGTATTTCTCGGTAAAAGGGTATACATAGTTTTATAGCCCTTTGGGCATAATTCCAAATTGCTCTCCAGAACGGTTGGATTAGTTCACAACTCCAACAATAGTGCATAAGTATCCCCTCCAACAGTTGTCTCTCTGTTTCAATTGTGTTTTTTGTAAACAACATATTGTTGGATTCTGGTTTCTCATCCATTCTGCTATCTGCTTATGTTTTATGGAGTTCATTCCATTTACATTCAGTTATGATTAGTAACTGTGTATTTCCCTCCTTCCTATTTTTTCCATGTTTATCCTTCTCTCTCTCTTTTTACTCTGTCCCTCCTCAAAAATTTGTCTTGCTTCAGACCACTGCCCCACTTAATCTGTCCTCCTTTCTTTCATCCCCTTCTTTCTCTTATTCCCTTCCCCTCCTACTTCCTCACTGGGTAAGAGGGGTTTCTATATCCAATTAAGTGTATATATTATCCTCCCTTTGAACCAATTCCGATGAGAATGAGGTTTAAACATTGCCCACCATTTCGGCTTCCTCTGTAAAAGCTCTTCCTTGCACACCTCTTTTGTGTGAGATCATTTTCCCTGTTCTTCCTCTACCTTCCCCCTTCTCCCAGGGCATCCCTCTTTCTCACCCCTTCATTGTTCTTATCATCCCACCATAGACAACTCACACCTGTACCCTCCGATATATACGCTCCTTCTAACTACCCTAATAATGATAAAGTTCTTAGGAGTTACAAGTACCGTCTTCTCATACAGGAATGTTAAAAGTTTAACCTTACTGAGTCCGTTGTGAGTTCCCTGTCATGGTTACCTCTTTATGCTTCTCTTGAATCTCATATTTGAAAGTCAATTTTCTATTCAGCTCTGGTCTTCTCATTAGGATTGCTTTAAAGTCTTCTATTTCATTAAATGTCTACTTTTTCTCCCCAAAAGATTATTCCCAGTTTTGTTTAGTAGATTATTCTTGGTTGCAATCCTGGTTCTTTTGCTTTCTGGAAGACCTTATCCCAAGATTTCACTCCTTTAATATGGAAGCTGCTAAATCTTGTGTGATCCTGACTGTGGCTCCATGGCATTTTAATTGTTTCTTTTTTTCTGGCTGTTTGCAATATTATCTCCTTGAACCACTACCTTTGGAATTGGGCTATAATATTCCTAGGAGTTTTCATCTTTCAATCTCTTTCAGGAGATGATTGGTGCATTCTTTCAATTTCTATTTTACCCCCTCGTTCTAGCATATTAGGGCAGTATAATTTCTTATACTTATTTCTGATAATTTCTTAAAATTGATGTTTAGGCTCTTTCTTGTGGCTTTCAGGTAATCCAGTAATTTTTAAATTATCTCTTCTTTATTTTCCAGGTCAATTGTTTTTCCAATGAGATACTTCACATTTTCTTCTATTTTTTTCATTCTTTTGATTTTGTTTTATTTTTTCTTGATTCTCATGGAGTCATTAGCTTCCACTTGCAAAATTCTAATTTTTGAGGAATTATTTTCTTCAGTGTGCTTTTGCACTTCCTCTTCTATTTAGTCAATTCTTCTTAAGGAGTTCTCTTCAGTGAATTTTTGTTCCTCTTTTTTACCATTTGGCCATTTCTGTTTCTTAAGGTGTTATTTTCTTCAGTATTTTTTTTTGTGCCTTCTTTACCAAGTTGTTGACTCTCTTTTCATAATTTTCTTGCATTATTCTCATTTCTTTTCCTAATTTTTTCCTCTACCTCTCTTATATGATTTTAAAAATCCTTTTAGAGATCTTCCAGGAATTCTTGTTGGACTGGTGTTTAATTTATATTTTTTTTCTTTTAGGCTTTGCACATAGCTATTTGACACTGTTGACTTACGAGTTTGTGCCCTCATCTTCCTTGTCACCGCAGTAGCTTTTTATGATCATGGGTTTTTTGTTGTTGTTTGCTCATTTTTACAGCCTATTTCTTGACTTTCAACTTTATGTTAAAATTAGGCTCTGTTCCTAGGATGAAGGGAGCACTTCCCCAAGCTTTAGGGTTATTGTGCTGCTGTTTTCAGAGCTAGTTCTTGGGGTCTGTAAGTTTTCATGCCTCCAAGGTGGTATGATCCAAGGAGAAGTGTGGTCACTGCTCTCCTGGCCTGTGTTCTGGTCCTTACCCAAGAAAGGACCTTATTCTCCTGCAGCTGCAAGTGCTAGTGCTCCTTTCTGCCTTGAAACTCTGACCAGGACCTCCACTCCCCTGATGACAAGAGCTAGTGCTCTTCTTTACCCTGGAACTGCAACCCAGAGCTGCATATCATTGAAAAAGGGTCCTGTACCCAGTGCCAGCAATGGGTCCCCTGTAATTTCTTTCTGACCAATTGTCTGACCCCCTTGCCATCTCTGAACTGTGAGCTCCCTAGCTGCTGCTGCTGCTAGTGATGTTGCTACTGCTGCTGGTATTGCCAAGGCACACGCTGAGCTCTAGGCTAACCCTCACCTTAGCATCACAGGCCTCGCCTGCCAACATCCCAAGTTGTCTTGTGCTGGGGAAATATCACACCTGGACCTTTTGTTGTCTCTCCCACTCCAGAATTCAATTTGAGGAATTATTTTAAAGTTGTTTGGAGGGGAATGGGAGAGTTCAGCTGAATTGCTACTTATACTCCGCCATCTTAGCTCTGCCTCTCAAATTTTTTTTTAAAAAACAATCTCAGAGATCCCACTTTAAGAACACCTGATCTAGTCTAAGTCCCTCATTTTATAGATGAGAAAATAGTCTCTGAGAGGTCAAGGGATTTAAGATCACATAGCTAATAACCAGCAGAGCAGGGATTCAAACCCAGATCTTCTGCATCCAAATCAGCACTCTTGTCACTATAACACAGCTCAGAAATGTAGCCTTTCCTTATACTCAGAGCCATAACAAGCAATTTGTACACCTGAGGAAGCATTTATAAAATGAAAGTTTTCATACCATATACCAAGATAAGGTCAAAATAGGTTCATGATTTACATATAAATGGTGACACCATAAACAAATTAGGAAAGCATGGAATGGTTTATCTGTCAGATCTATTGATAAAGAATTTAGGAATAAAGAAAACATAGACAGCATTGCAAAATGTAACACAGATAATTTTGATTATATAAAATTAAAAAGTTTTACACAAACAAAACCAATGCCACCAAAATTATAAGGAAATCACAAAACTGAGGAAAATTTTTTGCAACAAGTATCTCTGGTAAAAGCCTCTTTTTTCTAATTTATAAAGAACTGAATCAAATTTATAAAAATACAAGTTATTCCCCAATTGATATGTGATCAAAGGATACGAACAGGCAGTTTTCAGACAATGAAAAATGTTCTAAATCACTATTGATTAGAGAAATGCAAATTAAAACAAGCAAATTAAATTAAAATTAAAACAATACCACCTAACACCTATCAGATTGGCTACTGTGACAAAAAAGGAAATTGATGGATGTTGGAGGGGATGTGGGAAAACTGGGACACTAATACACTGTTGGTGGAGTTGTGAACTGATTCAACCACTCTGGAGAGCAATTTGGAACTGTGGCCAAAGGGCTATAAAACTGTGCATACCCTTTGATTTAGCAATACCACTGCTAGGTCTATATCCCAAAGACATCAAAAAAAAAGGTGGGAGAGGGAGAGATATGCATGTACAAAAATATTTATAGTAGCTCTTCTTGTGGTGGCAAAGAATTGGAAATTGAGGGGATGCCCATAAATTGGGGGTTGACTGAACAAGTTGTGGTATATGAATATAATGGAATACTCTTTTGCTATAAGAAATGATTTATAATGCTATAAGAAGGTAGATTTCAGAAAAAGCTGGAAAAACTTACATGAACTGATGCAAAGTGAAGTGAGCAGAACCAGGAGAACATTATATGCAATAATAGCAATAATGTGTAATGATCAACTATGATAGACTTAGCTCTTCTCAACAATACAATGATCCAAGACAATTTAATTCCAAAAGACTCGTGATGGAAATCCATATCCGAAGAAAGAACAATGGAATCTGAATACACATGGAAGCATACTACTTTCACTTTTTTTGTTTTTGTTTTTCTTCTTTCTCATGGTTTTTCCCTTTTGTTCTGATTCTTCTTTCACAACATGACTAATGAGGAAATATGTTTAACATGATTGAACATATATAACCTATATCAGATTGCTTGCCATCTTGGGGAGGGAGGAGAGAAGGGAGGGTGAAAAATTTGGAACTCAAAATCTTATTAAAAAAAATGAATGTTGAAAACTATCTTTACATGTAATTGGAAAAAATAAAATACTGTTTACAAAAAAAATGGCAAGCAGACTTACATGAACTGATGCAAAGTGAAGTGAGCAGAACCAGAACATTGTTCACAGTAATAGCAATACTGTTCAATGAATTGTGAATGACTTAGCTATTTTCAGCAATGATCCAAGATAATTCCAAAGGACTAATGATGAAGCATACTATCCACCTCCAGAGAAAGAATTGATATTGTTTGAATACAAACTGAAGCATGCTATTTTTCAGTTTCTTTCTTTCTTTCTTTTTCTTTTATTTCTTACACAAAACAACTAAGATGAAAATGTTTTACATGATTGCACATTTATAACCTATATTTGATTGCTTACCATCTCAGGGAGAGGTGAGAGGAGGGAGGGATAGAATTTAGTACTCAAAACTTTTTGAAAAAAATTTTTTTTTAATTGTTTTAACATGTAATTGGAGGGAAATAAAATATATTTTAAAAAATGAAAGTTTTAAGACAAATTCAGTATCCAGACAGGAGGGTGGAGGAAGATGTTGGGACACAAAGAAGAGGTCACTATAGAGAGACCTCTGCTTGGTCAGAAAAGGGTTTTGAGCACACCAAAAAGTCTACCATCTGGTAACTTCCCATCTTTAATTAATTATTTTTGCTGACTAGATGCTAAACTCAACTGGTTTTTTTCTCCTGTGTGGTGGGCTTCTAATGTTGTCAGTACATTTTAAATGGTGGTAACCTGGGCCAAAGCACTTTTATTCCGCCCCAGTTACAGTTTTGCTTAAATTTCCCAACAAATAAAAATCTAGTATAAAAATATATAAGAATCCATTGTCATTTTGAAACAAATAGTTTAAAGGAAGAACATTTTAAAGATATGTTTGTGTATTTATACAAATATATGATTATTTATATACATTCTCATTTGTTTTATCATGATTTAAATTTTCCAATGTGTCCTATCACCCTTTCAAGGGACACCCCCTCCCAATATAGTGAAAAAAAAGAAGCAAATACAGTTCAGTAAAACTAAGCAACACATTAAAAAAAAAAAAAGACTGACATTACATGCAGTGTTCCATACCCACAGCCCCTCCACTTCTGCAAAAGATGAGGGGTGGGGAGAGGGGTAAATAGTGGAGGTGAAATGAAATATGTAATAGGCACAATGTACAAATTGAACATTTGTACAAATGTACATTTGAAAGGCACCCTACTATGGATAAGTATCAAATAGCTTATTAGTCATAGAAATGAACTTGAAATATGAATTAAAAGCAGACAATATTTTTTAACAAATCATAAATACAACAATAAGCAACATCCAAAGCTTTCAAATAGCTTTTTGAGCGCAATGGAGACTATTCTAAATACAAATTTATAAGAATTAACTGAGAAATGAGATCTCAAGTGTTGGCGAAATACTGAACTAACCAATGCTAAGAGGATTGCTTAAAAAAAATGTACTCTCTCCATAACAACAGAAAGAAATAGCTATAACAGCAATGGAAAATAACCCCAAAGCAAACAGAACATGTCCTTCATTATCTAGTATGGCCTCTAATGGGGGGAACGGCATGGGTTATGGCTGTTATCTTACCATAGGCAGTATGAACACACTGTAAACTCAGTCTCTTCATTTTCTGGTTGAAAAGATCATTGTGAAAAAGGCCTGCCAGGGAGTGGAGGTCATGCTGATTTATTGGCAATTAAACCTGCAGGATTTCTGCACCCCCTTCAAAACAAAGTATCTCTGGCTATTCAGCCAGGATGATTACATAGCAGGCCACGTACTACAACCCAGGAGTCTTTCTGTTTGTGCACAACAGATACGATTGACTTGGCAGTATTTAGGAAATTACTGCTATTTTCTGTTCAGATTCATGGTGGATCTTCCACAAATGGGCTAGGCCCACAAAATTACCTCGTTAGTCAATTTAATAAAGCAAAATCTTACCAAGCAGTATATAAAAATGCTATTTTGACTTGTTGCATCCTTCTGGTTAGGAGAGAACTGTGAATGTGCTTTGTTAGAGCCCTCTAGGCCCAAATACCAATGTCCTTGCTGATTTATGAATTATGGGCTATTTTTCTATGTAACCCCAGAATTTTGCATATCAACATGACTGTGGCTACTCAAGGAAGCAATGTGTATTACCATAAGGCATTTTGCCTCAGCTGTGGCATGTAATGTTGCCATCCTCTGATTTTCCCTCCCCTTCATGCACCTCTCAGATGTAACCCTAACTCTCTATCTATAGCACCACCCAAGTCATGCCTTCATTGTCTCTCTGACAGATCATTGTGATAGTCTCCTACCTGGATTCTTAGCTCCTAATGTCTGTGCTTTACGTCAGCCCTCCACACAGCTACTGAAATGATCTTCTTAAAGCTCATCTGAGTATGTCACAGACCTGTTCAAACTCTAATGGCTCCCTATTGCCTCTAGGATAAACTACAAACTCCTCAGCCTGATGTTTAAAGCCTCTCATTCTGTATTATAGTCAAATGGACCTACTTGTTATTCCTTGAGCTCTGCATTTCCGTTCTCCACTTCCATGTCCTTGTATAGGCTGTCCCAATTGGGCCTGGAATGAACATCGACTCCCTCCTCACCTCCACCTTGGGCTCCTGGCCTCCTTCTGGCTCAGCTCCTGTGCCAGCTCTTATGGAAGGTTTTCCTGATCCCGCTAGTTTATTGGTGCTCTCTCAATACTCATCAAATTAGTGTGTATAAAATTACTTTTGTACCCATTATATCGCCCTGCTAGAATTAAGGCAGGGACCGTTTTTCCCCTTCATTTTGTCTTTAGTACTGAGCACAGTGCCTTATATGTTGAATGAGCTTAATAAATGCTGGTTGGATTAGATTGAATTAGTTTAGACTGGATGACTTTTCCAGTTAATTGGAGTTTTGGTTTGGTTTTGTTTCTTTTTACCAGACCTGTGGTTCCATATGTGTACAGAACTCCGGATGAGGAAACACACTCTACCAATGCAGATAGGCAACTGCTGCGTGTCAAAGGTGGGACCTATCCACTATGCCACACTGGCTCTCAGTTGGAGAGCAAGTAGAGTTAAAGAGGATGTTACGGAGGGCAGCGAGTTGTCATAGAAGAAACACTGAACTAGAAGTAAAGAGACATTCAGTGGCAATTTCCTTGCTGGATCTAGCTTTATCAAGCCACAAAATGAGGGGACTGGACCAGATGACCTCTACAGCTCTTTCTAGCCCCATTATTCTAGAATTCTAGTCTGAGAGTTTAGGTTTGCTTTTGGTGTTAATCAGTTCACTGTGATCTGTTCTATGACTCTTACCCTAAAAAAGCTGTCTTAAAAATAATAACTAGGGGCAGCTAGGTGGCGCAGTGGATAGAGCACCAGCCCTGAAGTCAGGAAGACCTGAGTTCAAATTTGGCCTCAGACCAAACACTTGACACTTACTGGCAGTGTGACCCTGAGCAAGTCACTTAACCCCAATTGCCTAAAAATAAATAGAATAATAATAACTAGGATTATAAAGCACTTGAAGGTTTTCAAGGAACTTTACACGTTACCTCATTTGGTTTTCACAACAACTCTTTGAGGTAAGTGCTATTATTATCCCTATTTTACAGACTAAGTAATCAAAACTGAGGTTAAGTGACTTGCCCAGGTTCACATAATTAGTAAGTGTCTGAAGCAGGGTTTAAACTCGGGTCTTCCTGATTCCAGGTCCAACCATCTATACCTTCTGACTCAGAAGCAGGATCTACTTTTAGGCATATTCTCCAAGAAGGTAAAAAAGAGAAAGAAAGCTATAATATATAACAAAGTATTTTAGCAACACCTTTCATAGCATCAAAGTACTTTAAATAAAAGACTCTCATCAATTGGGAAATGGCTAAACAAAACATGACACATGAATGTAATGGAATGTTACTGTACTGGAAAAAACAATAGCTATGAAGAATGCAAAGAAGCATGGGAAGCCATATGAATTGAAACAAGTGAAGCAAGCAGAACCAGGGAAACAATATGCAATCACTACAACAATGGAAATAGAAAGAACACCAAAAATTATGATTGCCTCCTAAGTATAGGTGGGGGAGGGAGGAAGAGGTGATTTACACAAAATATATTCAACAGATATAGTCACAGAGAGTGAATGTTTAGTGACTATTAACTAGATATAACATTCTGTGAGGCAGTGGATAGAGTACTGAGTCGGGTCTTCCTCAGTTTCCTCAAATATAAAATGGGAATAGTAATCCCACCTCCTGCCAAGGTTGTTACAAGATTCAAATGAAGTAATATTTGCATAGCACAGAGCCTAGCATATAGTACGTACTTAACAAATAATTATTTCCTTCCTTCCTTTCTTCCTCCCTTCTTTCTTTTTTTCTTTCCTTCCTCTGTTCCCTTCATGAAGTACAAACCCCTCTCTGAGTCAAGAAGGGAATAACTCAATTGGGTAAGCAAACTAACTACACTCCTGGGAGCTTTAAATAATTAAGCTCTGGCAGAATTTCAGTCCTTAGAGAGTGGGAGAGATTGCAAGCCAGGAGCTTCTTGTGAAAGAGATCCCTATGTGGGAGAAGAGGGAATTTCTCTTTCCTCCCCATCAATCATATAGCTTTTAAGAAGAACTATTCAATCAGTAGGAGACACTGAATCCAGCAGGGAGCAGAGATATTGACTTCAGAAAGACATGGATACAGAAATGTAGTCACTTAAAGGAAGAAGTTTCAAGGAATGTGACCCTTGGCTACAGAAAAGAGAGTCAAATTATAGAGAAACAAACCATGGCAACCCAGCTGAATAATCCAACCAGCAAAGATGTTATATCCACATTTATCCTACTTGTGTGCCTCACCACCATTGTACTTGGAATTTGAGCCTACTACTCCCATGAAACCTATATGTATTTGTAGGAAAAAGAGTTCCATGTTTAGCGAAGTAATATTTTGTAACTGCTATTCTTGCCATGTCATTTGAGTGCATGTCTTTGCTAAGAGCTAATTAACTTTGTTGACTGACTGTTAATGAAACACACTCCAGCAGGGGCTCACAAACTATAGTGTTAGAAGTGCAGATCAACGGGGCTAGAATAGAATTCAAGGTAGCATGTGCCCTTTGGGGGACCCAATCCACGAGTGTGAGTACAAGTTTGAAGATTAGCACTCTCCAAAGAGTGCCACCCATGCAATTAAATAACTAATCTTGGCCTAAAAAAAGAAATATCTTAATGCACCTCCCTTTCTTCTTCGCAGAAGTGGGGGATAATGAATATGCAATACCACATATAATGTCAGAGTTAGTTGATGAATTGGTTAATTTTACTGAACTTTTTTTTCCTTCTTTTTATGCTATATTTTAAGGTAGAGAAGTACATTCTCAAAATAAAACAAAACTCAGGGAGAGCTCATGTCTAGGTTCTCCCCTAAAAGTATGCTTCCTTTCTAGAAAATGTACAAGGGGTGGAGGAGGAAAGAAAAAAAAAGAAATTTACATGATAATCTTGTTGTATATTTGAAAGAAATAACAAGTTGTGCATAACAGATTTGCAGTTTCATGTACAATCATCTTTTTTACTGTACTATGTTATGGAAATGATTGTTTTATTCCATAAATTAAAAAGACAATAAAAAAAGAAAATGTATGACATTTTTACCATTAGATCTACCGTGTATAAAATGAAGACATTGATAACACTTACTTCACAATGCTGTGAGAATCAAACAAGATACTATGTGTAAAGTATTTTGCAAATCTTTAAAGTGCTATACTAATGTTTATTATTATAGTTGTCATTGTTTACAATATGGACAGTAGGTATAGGATTCCAGCTTCTGGACCTCTAGGAGCTCTTCTGATCTTTTGAAGATCACAAACTCATAACATAGTCTGTTCTATCTCCAACACTCATTCACCTAAGAGCAGGAAAGAATAAAACACAACAGGAAGAGCAAAATAGCCTCGACATGTACTCACGGCTTGATGTCAGTCCAGATAGAAGAAGGAGGCTGCTGGCACAGTCTCTCTCCCCCCACACTCAAAGGTTTATAATGGTCCTCACCTGGACTGCTACCTGGAAAAGAGAGATTAAATTCAGCCGAGTAGTGCACTTTGAATACTCACTCCATTCTTGCTTAGCATCCAATTAAAAAGCTTTCCATCATCACAATAAGAGTGATGGTGATGATAATAAAGTTTTTACATAGCACTTTAAGGTTTGCAAAACACTTTACAAATATTCTCTCATTTTATCCTCACAAGAACCCCAAGAAATAGGTGTTATTATTATTTCCATTTTACAGATGAGGAAACTGAGGCATACAGAGGTTAGATGTATTGCCTAGAGTCACATAGCTAGTTAAGTGTCTGAGGCAGGATTCAAACTCAGGTTTTCTAGACTCCAAGTACCCACTCTATCCAGGACACCACTTAGCTGCCACCAGGTGACAAGAAACAGTCACAGTATACTTACATATCCTCTGAAGTGGGGGAAAGATCCTTCTATTCAATGCACTTGCAGAAACAGGTTCCTGAAGCATACTGGTAGGTTAGTATGAGGGAGAGTCACTTGCACGTTCTCCAAGGACTGGTTCCTCATGGGACAATTCCTTTTATTTTCATATTTCATGTGTGCCTACATGCCTTTCTTCTTTAAAGGAAATGTTATTTTTCAGATAAGGCCTATACTTGAATCAATAGGATATGTATGTTAGGGATAAGTAATAATGCTTATTTACTTTTCTATAGAATCCTAAGGTTTACAAAGCACTTTCTTCACAATAGCCCAGTGAGGTTCAGAGGTATCAAACTTTCCGTTTGGCCTCCTCCCAGTGCAGCAGGAACCAGATTAAAATGTAATTGGGAAATATTTAACAAAATAAATAAAAATACAATGTAACAGAGATAATGTTACTTTGTGGTTTCCTAAGTCAACAGCTTTGGATTGGGATTGGTTTATACTTGAGTTTGACACCACCAAGAAGGTCACTCAAGTAGCTTCATTTTACAAATGAGAAAATTCAGAGTTTTCTCAGTCAGTGTCCAAGCTGGGTCTGAATCCCAGGGCTTTTTTGTTTTTGTTTTTTTTGGTCTTCAACACCACTGCTCTTACAACTGCATCATGTTTCATGCCCCCAAATTTGAACTTGCTCACACTCAGTCTGAAATTTTCCCCCTTCCCTCTTGTTTCCTATCCAAATCCTCTCCATTCTTCAAAGCCCTGCTTCAGTTCCACCTAGACTTCCCTGACCATCCAATAATTTCCAGAGCCAATAACATTTTTCCTCCCCACTCACAAGCTCCTGCAGCTTTTATTGTCTTTCTTCCCCTACTTAAATTGTTCTGTCCCCTTAGCTACCTTTTGATGTGCATATATGTGATTTCTCCTCGACTAAATGCTAGAACTCAGGCAGCTAGGTGGTACGGTGGACAGAGTGATGGTCCTGGAGTCAGGAAAACCTGAATTCAAATCTGGCCTCAGACACTTATTAACTGTGTGACCCTGGGCAAATCACTTAACCCTGTTTGCCTCAGTTCCTCATCTGTAAAATGAGCTGGACAAGGAAATGGCAAATGGCACTACAGTATCCTTGCCAAGAAAACCCCCAAATGGGGTCACAAAGAGTCAGACACAACTGAAATGACTGAACAACAACAGAAAATGCTAGAACACTGTCCTGAATCTGACAAGATGAAATTCAGTGGGGATAAATGTAAACTCTTGCACTTGAATACCAAAAATCAATTGCACAAGGATGCAATGTAGGAAGAATGGATGAACAGTAACTTCTGAAAAAGATCTGGTGATTATAGAGGACCACAAGCTCAATATGAACCAGTAGTGTAATATGGCCATCAAAAAGCTAATGAGATATTGGGCTCCAATAAGAGGGACAGAGTTTCTGATGATAGTCCTACTCCGTTCTTCTTTCATTCAGAGTATTCATATCAGGAGCATTATATTCAGTTCTGGGCTGTACAGTCCATTTCAACGGACAGATCAGAGATGAGGCCTTACACTTACTTCTAGCATGGTCTTGCACAAGGCCTTGTAGATTAAGTAGTAAGTGATCAGTGATATTTGTTAATAGCTTTGGGTGCTATCCCATGGCTGGCTACCTTTTAAAGAAAGTATTCTTCCTCTAGTTCTAACCAAGGATCAAGGGAATATACCTTCTCTTTATCTAAGGATCCGGGTTTAAATGAGGCCCTATTTGTGAAATGCTTTTCAAACCTTAAAGTGCTATAAAAATGCTAACTATCCTCATCTCCGTGGCAGTTGTCATCATTGTCCTCTTCTTGTTGTTGTCATTATCTCAGCCACAATTGGATTGTGACCTTAGGTATAAATGGAATATGCAAATTCCCTTTGTATTATTATCTGAAGGCCACCAGGAAGGTTCTATGAATCCTACCACATTTATCCAAGTGTAAAATTCCACCATTTGTAATTCAATGTCCTCTTCCTAGCAGTGAAATTAAATATTCTTGATATTGGGGGAGGGAGTGGACTATATTAGGTTTCTAACGCCTGACTGTAAATTAATTTATTATGTCAGATATTTCGAAATCTGAAGAAATAAAACCACTTGTGTTCTGATACCTAGTGATAGAGAAGAAAAATGTGAGAAGGTACTATTTCAATTCAAATCAAACCTTTAACATTAATTAAAAGTCTATGTGCAAGGCAACAGAAATACAAAGATGGGACACATTTCCTGCCCTATAGGAATTTACAATTTAATTGAGGGGGGCCGAGGAGGAAGCGATGTGGTTTAGAGGAAAGAGCACTGGATTTGGAGGTTGTGTTCAGATCTCTGCAATGATACTTATTAGCTAGCTGACCTTGAACAAGCAATTCTGGGTCTTGGTTTTCTCATCTATGTATAGGAAAGAATATATATGTATATGAGCATTGTTGAAAGATTTTGAAAGGTTTGGGGACTAATTTCTATAGTCCCTTCCAACTTTGAATCCTATAATCCTCCTTTCAACATATACACAAGTAACTATATCATGTATGCTCTAGCTCACTCTCCAAGAGCCAGGCGAGCTACAGTTCCCCTTCAGGGTTCTAAAGTACCTACAGTGGTTGGGGTAGATTCTTCTCTAATGTCATTGGCTAGAGCTACAACCTCAGTGTTCCTCTCCCATTTTAGCAAAAGTGACTAGTGTCTCAGTTCCACTGAACCTCTTAACATCAATTAGCTTTTAGAAAGAGATATTTACTTTGAAGATATAGCAAGAGTAGAACCAATATTTTCCTCAGTTCCTCTCTCCCTTATACCACTCCCGTCTCTGAGGGGAAAGAGAGGAGGCTCAAAACTTAGCTCAGTTCCTGCATAGCCTTGGTCTGATCAAATTCGTATGCAGGTGCAGCCTGATTCTTAAATGATACCTTGCCTTGGGGGTCCCAAAGCTCACTCCTTGCTCCTCAAGACATTGATAATGCACTGGTTCTGGAACCTGAGATGATGGAGCACGCTTCTAACCTTTTAAACTCACAACGTTGGAATCTCCAATGTCCCCCACTTAAAGGGAAAAGAACAAATGCAGAAGCCAAGGACCAAGAGCTTTTTCTTGGCACTACAAGCCCTCTCCCCTTATAGCATGGTCTGTTACCATTATCTGTGAATGAAGTGAAAAGAGGAAGCCAAAATTTATTCAGGTCTTTCTGAAAATGCTGTCAATTCTGGCTACATAGCTAATTGAAAAAGGCTCCTCCCAACCAGATTGAAACCAGTTACAGAAAATCTACATACTCTACAAAGTCTCCAGAGTACTTCCCTAAGCATTTCCACGTCTTCATAATTCCCTTGGAAATTGTCTTCCCAGCTTCTCTATGTGGACTAGTTCCATCAGCCAAGTAAGCCAATGATTTCCGAACACACTACACACTCAGGTCACACAAAGAAGTGTCTGATAAATATAAAAGTGAAGTCCAGGAAAAACGTCTTGAAAAGGGAGAGCTCATTTTCAGTTAGGTATAGCCTGGGTGTTTTGAAGGAAAAGATGGAACCTTAGTTTGAACTTAAAAGAAGAGACTACAACCGAAGTGGAAAGGAGAATTTTACTCCAGGCATAGGACACGAATGAAAGCATATGCCCTTTGGCACTAGTAAAAAAATAGTACAGCATGGGAATAGTCCAATTAGGCTGGAACTAATAGTATGAGGTAAATCTTGAGAGATAGTTTGGAAGTCACTGAATTTATTTTTTTAGAAGAGTAACATAATCAGAGTGGCATTAGGAAGATTACTTGGGCAATAATGTTGATAGGTAGATTGGAAAGGGAGAAAACCGGGTACGTAAAAACGGGGCGGGGAGGTGCTAGTGAATGTTTCATTGGCTAGCCAGAAAATAAGATAATAATAATAAGTACTCAGGACACACTTTCAAGTTCAATTTGCATTATTAACATCTTCTTCACTACTTTCTTTAGTCTAGACAATCAACAAAATAATAAATCAAGTCCATTAAACTAGGCTGCCTTTTTAAATGCAGAGTATTTTACTTGCCAAGGAGATAAGAAATCTTCTCCCTACTTTGCATGTCAAAGGAAGACTGCTCCACTACTGAGGTTTCACCCAAACTATGCAAATTGGCAACGGAGGCAAAAAAAAAAGAAGAATGGGAATAGTTAATGTTGGACGAATTGTGAGTAGACAGACTTGTTAATATACTGTGGAACTGTGCATTGATCCAACTGTTCTGAATATCAACTTGGAATTATGCAAGAAAAGTAACCAAATTCTCCATATCCTTTGATCAATCTATCCCACTACTGGGCATTTTCCCCAAGGAAGTGAGAGACAGGCAAAAGTTCAATACATATCAAAATATTCACAGTAGCACTCTTTGGGGGTGTCAAAGAACTAGAAACAAACTGTGATGCAAATATAATAGAATATTATTATATAGTTAGAAATGACTGAATGAAGAATTCAGAGACATGGAAAGATTTTTTTTTTTTTAATCAACAGAAGGAAGGTTCTCGATTAAGGGGAAATCTGAAAGGCTTCATTTTTTTAAAATATTTTTTCCAACTACATATTAAAACAATTTTTAACATTTATTTTTTTAATTTGAATTCCAAGTTTCCTCCCTCCCTTCCTACTCTCCGCCCTCCCTGAGACTGTAAGCAATTTGGTATAGGTTATACATGTGTAATCACGCAAAATATATTTCCGTATTAGTCATATTGTGAAAGAAAACACAGACCAAACAAACAAGAAAAATAAAGCCTAAAAAAATATGCTTCTAAATACATTCACACTCCCTTAGTTCTTTCTCTGCAGGTGGATAGCATTTTTCATCATAAGTCCTTCAGAATTGTCTTAGATCATTGTATGCTCAAAATAGCTAAGTCATTCAGTGGATCACTGTGCAATATTGTTGTCAGTGAGTACAATCTTTTCCTGGTTCTGCTCACTTCACTTTACATCAGATCATGTAAGTCTTTCTAGATTTTTCTGAAAGCATCCTGCTTGTCATTTCTTATAGCACAATAGTATTCCATCACAATCACAGAACATGATTTGTTCAGCCATTCCTCAATTGATGGGCATTCCTTCAATTTACGATTCTTTACTACCACAAAAAGAGCTGCTATAAATATTTAAACATTTTTGTACATATAGGTCTTTTTCCTTTTTTTTCTTTGTAAATCTCTTTAGGAGATAGACCTAGTAGTAGTTTTGCTGGGTCAAAGGAAATGTACAGTTTTATAGCTCTTTGGGCAGAGTTCAAAATTGTTCTCAATAATAGTTGGATCAGTTCACAGTTCTACCAACAGTGCATTAATGTCCCAATTTTCCCACATCCCCTCCAGCATTTGTCATTTTAACATGGGAAGATTTGTATGAATGAAACAGAGCAAAATAAGCCAAACCAAGGGAACAATATTACAATGATTACAATGTAAAAAAAAATTATTACAATGTAAAAAAAAAATCACTAAAAGGAAGTTGAACTCTGAGTAATTAAAAACCACTGTACATTCTGGGAAAATATTGGCTATATAGTGAGTTGCAGTCACTATATGGATGTCTTTGCTAAATACTTTTTCTTTTTCACGATAAAGGGTTCAACCTGGGGTAGGGTTAAAATGATTATGATGTAAAGACAAAAGTCATCAAATAAAATATATATTTTTTTTAATAGGAAGAAAAGACTAACAGGAGATGCCCTAATTCTAATTGGGACTTGGGGGCATTGCTCCCTTTTGAAATAGTGGGAAACCAGGTCCCAAATGAGGATGTGTACTAAAAATCTCCTGCCTTTTCCCTACCCATACTTACTCCCACTGTCTCTCTAGGTATTTATGAGGTGGTGGTAATATTTTTAAATGTCCTACCCTAGCTACTCTCTAGACATCTTACCACTCTGGAGAAACTTCTGCCCTGTAGCCCCTCTTGGTTATGACTGGTGACTGCTGCTTCCAGGACCAATACTTCAATAAAGTCCCTGCTACCATGCCACACTTTACTCTCAATTCATTGCCATCATCTTCTCTCTGACAGCCTCGTTTAAACCCTTTCCTCCAACCTCCCCCTTCCTAACCAAAGTGCAATTTCTTAGGCACTATCCCCTCCCCTTTGAGTGTTGTTGCAGGGCTTAGAATGTAAACTCCTGGAGGGCAGTAACTCTGCTTTTGACTCAGCATGGTGCTTGGCAAATAGTACTCGCTTAATAAATATTTTTTTCATTATTCATTCCAAAGTCAATCAATCAATTTATTAAGTGTTTAATACTTGCTAGGCATTATAGATATAAAGAAAAAAGTGAAACATTCCCTGACTATATGGAGCTTACAATCTAGTTGGGAGAGACAACATTTACATATATAATTATATTAATCAATCAAAAACATTTATGAAGCACTTGGTATGTGCCAGATTCTGGGGGCAGCTAGGTAGCCCCTGGATAGAGCACTAGACTGGGAACCAGAATAACTCATCTTCCTGAGTTTAAATCTGGCCTCAGGCACTTACCAGCTGTGTGACCCTAGGCAAGTCACTCAACCTGTTTGCCTCAGTTCCTTATCTGTAAAATGAGCTGGAGAAGAAAATGTTTCTAGTACCTCGTAACAACTGTAGTATCGCTGCCAAGAAAACCCCAAATGGGGCCATTGTTTATTCTTTCCTTAGGACTGAAATGACTAAACAACAAGAACAGTCTGACTGGATCTTAGTATTTGGGAAGAGGAATAATCAGTAATTGGGTCCTGGGGTAGGGAGTGCTTGGGGTCTGGAGGCTTCTGTTTTGGATTCACTAGGATAGTTCTTGAAATGCATTAATGAGTTATTCCTATATATGTGTAGGTAATGTACTTCTAGGCAAAAGAAATCGCTCATTAGATTTTTAAAGGAATTTCTAAAGGTAATATGTTTACCTGCCAAAGTAAATTGGTCATTAGCATTTGAGAGACAGGTGTAAATAGCAACACCTAAGGGGCTAAACCAATAAGGATTGTTGGAAGCAATTAATTCACTTCAAGCTACTAATATTAGCATTACTTTCATTTTCCCTAATGTAAGTAGACCATAATTTGTCTCACCTTTTCTTTAAAAAATGAAGAGAAAACAGTGATTTTCAGACCAGCTGTATTATGGGAGTGGCAGAAAAACTCCCTAGTCAAATGCAAATCTTGATTACATTAGTATGCTAATAAGGTAAGTGATAAACCGCAGGTCAAATTTCCACTCCTTCAACCTGAATAGCCCTTGAAAAGAGGGCATGTGTCTGCCATTCTGAGTGCTCTCTGCCAAATATCTGGCAGTTGGGGAAATTTAGCTGTAGCAACAACAATTAAGATTTATTCCGGGCATATTATGTGCTTGACTACATGAAAATGGAATGGACAGAAGTGAATTAAAACGAGGCATCTATGTGCCTGGGAATTTACAATTTATGATAAAAGATGATACAGATGGGAACCAGCATGTTAGTTAGGCTTTTACCAAATCAAACTGAGCTTTTAATGTTTTCTTCCTGAGTTTTCCTGTTTTGTCTTGTTTAGTCAAAGGAAATTTTGGGAAGAACAATGGCCCCAAGGAAGAACGGCAGAAGAGAGAAAGTTGATAGTTGATGTTGTGCCACTAGAGGCTCAAAAAATATTTAAGAGAAGTTCAAAATGTGGACAAGATGAGGATAAAGAAACCTCAAGTGGCTTCTTTTTTCACTTGGTATATCCTCTTGGTGTTTCTTGTTATGCTCATTATCAGCTGAAAGCTGAGGGTTGGTTATTTTCCTTTTAAAGGTTTGTTTTGTGTTGCTGTTACAGGTCCAATGACTGTATGAAAATCAAGTTTCTGCATTTAACTATTAATTGCCTTCTCTTTCTCCTTTAAAATGACACATGACAATGATATATGCTCTACAATGACTTAAAGTCAGAGCTGAGCTAAACTTTCTCAATTTTAAGAGCCATTACAGCCAGATTGTCACCATATACTTTTTTTTTGAGGGTAAATTAAACTCTTTGCAAGCTACATTTATGTTTTAGGATGTTATAGTATCATTTTAAGTTTTTAAGTAGCTACTTAACTAAATACCAGGAAATTGTTTGTGCCCTGAGAGAAATAAGTTCAAATTATGCTTTTTAAGCCTTGGTTTTAGG
>NW_020954556.1:45382187-45447137 GCF_900497805.2 Vombatus ursinus | reverse complement strand
AAACTACCTACTAATATGTGTTAACAGTTTCTGTATAAGGAGAAGTACATGTAGCAATAAATTTTTATGTACTTGAAATATTTAAGTGTTGATGCACACCAAGGGTGCTTTGTAGAACGCATTTTTATTATGCTGCATTCTTGTTAAATTTCTTGGCAGTCTGTGGAACCCAAATTATAGGACTTAGTCCTTGACTGATTCTATGTGTGCAGAATATTGCTAATACTGTCAGGCATGATTTATATGTTAATTGTTTTTCCTAAACTGATTTTTTCCTCTCTTAAATTAAAAATAAAAATTTTATTGTAAGAGATAGCTCATTCAGTGGAGAGGGGGGATATATTAAAAAATTAAGATGATATAAAACCAAAAGATATTTATAAAAATAAGGGGGGGAATTAATTTCACACTAGTACCCATCATCATCATTACTATAAAATCTTACATTTATATTGAACATTGTGTTACAAAGTATCTTATATAAATTCATCTTGACAGAAATATATTAAGCATCTCATTTTTTGAGTTGGAAGATAATAATGACACATTTTATTTTATTTTTGTCTTCTAATAATATTTTATTTTTTCCCAATTGCATGTAAAAACTATTTTTAATGTTCATTTTTTAAAATTTTGAATTCCAAATTCTCTCTCTCCCTCCCTTCCTACCTTCCTTCTCCAAGACTGTAAATAATTTGATATAGATTATTCATGTGTAATCATGCAAAACATATGTCCATATTAGTCATGTTGTGAAAGAAAACAGAAAAAAAAATAAAGTGAAAAATATTATGCTTTGAAAAGATTCCAGTTCTTTCTGGAGATGGACAGCATTTTTCATCAGGAGTCCTTTGGCATTGTCTTAGAGCATTGTATTGCTCAGAATAGTTGTCATGCATAGCTGATTATTGTAAAATATTGCTGTTACTGTGTATAATGTTTTCCTGTTCTCTTCACTTCATTCTGCATCGGATCATGTAAGTCTTTCTGGGTTTTTCTGAAAGCATCTTGCTCATCATTTCTAATAGCACAATAGTATTCTATTACAATCACATACTACAACTTGTTTAGTCACTCCCCAAATGATGGGCATCCCCTCAATTTCCAATTCTTTATCACCACAAAAGAGCTACTATAAATATTTTTGTACAAATAGGTCTTTCTCCCCCCCCTTTTTTTAAATCTCTTTGGGATACAGGCCTAGTATCATACCCTGGATCAAAGGGTATACACAGTTTTATAGCCTGTGGGCATAATTCCAAATCGCTCTCTAGACTAGTTGGTTGAATCAGTTCACAACTCCACCAATATTGTGTGTGTTCCAATTTTCCCACATCCCCTCCAACACTTATCATTTTCCTTTTTCATCACATTAGTCAATCTGATAGATGTGAGATGGTACCTCAGCGTTGTTTTAGTTTGCATTTCTCTGATCAATAATAATTTATAGCACTTTTTACATATGACTGTAGATAGATATGATTTCTTTGTCTGAAAACTACCTGTTCATATCATTTGACCATATATCAATTAGGGAATGACTTGTATACTTATAAATTTGACTGGGTTCTCTACATATTTAAGAAATGAGGCCTCTATCAAAGACACTTGCTGTAAAAAATTTTCCCCTAACTTTTTGTTTTCCTTCTAATCTTGACTGTACTGGTTTTGTTTGTGCAAAAACTTTTTAATTTTACATAATCAAAATGATCCATCCTTCATTTCATAATTTTGCTCTCTATTGCTTTCTTTCTTTCTTTCTTTCTTTTTTTTTAGGCAGTTGGGGTTAAGTGACTTGCCCAGGGTCACACAGCTAGTAAGTATCAAGTATTTGGTCTGAGGCCGAATTTGAACTCAGGTCCTCCTGACTTCAGGGCTAGTACTCTATCCACTGCACCACCTAGCTGCCCTATCTATCTCTTGTTTGGTCATAAATTCTTCCCTTTTCCACAGATCTGACAGGCAAATTTTTCTATGCTCCCCCAATTTGCCCATGGTATCATCCTTTATACCTAAATCATGTACCTATTTTGACGTTATCTTGGTATACAGTGTACTGACACATTTTCTGAAGCTGAAGTTTAAATACTTTGGTCACTTAATGAGAAGATATCATTCACTGGAAAAGACTCAGATGTTGGGAAAGATTGAAGGCAAAAGCAAAAGGGGATGGCAGAGGAAGAGATGGATAGTTAATGTCATGGAAATAATGAACATGGACTTGAACAAATTTCAGGAGAATAGTGGATTAGAGAAGGGCCTGGCATGTCCATGGGGTCATGAAAGGTCAGACAGAACTCAAGGACTGAAAAACAACTGACACATTTTGTGTCCAGCAAACATCGTAGCAAACACTCATGAAAGAACATTACTCTCCCCCAAACAATTAAGCAAACCACTGCCAATTAGAGTAATTGCAACTGATATTACAGTCATTTCCTATTTTTGTAGTTCACCATTTATTAACAAGTCTACCAAGCACTCGTTATGTGCAAACCACTGAGTTAGGCTTTCGGAACACAAAGATTATCTCATTTGGTCTTCACTCCAACCCTGTCAGGTAAGTCGCGCAAATATTATTTATCTCCATGTTGCAGAAGAAGAAACTGAGGCCCAGGAAGGTTAAGTGATTTGCCCAATGTTACATGGGTAAGTTGTAGTCATTCATCCTTTGTTTTCAAAGAAGACCAATGACATCACGAGGGTGATGTCTTGACTCATGCATGAACTGAATTTAAATGAGGGAGTTGGGAACATGTCAGCTTCACTCTCTCTCTTCCAGAGTCATTGAAGTCCAGTGACAAGACAAAGGTTTTTGGGGTGTTGTTAATTTATTTATTTTTAGTTTTGAACATTCACTTCCACAAGATTTTGATTCTGAAATTTTCTCCCCATCCCATCCTTCCCCCACACCCCAGGATGGCATGCATCATGAATACCCCTTCCCTTAATCTGCTGTCCCTTCTATTCTCCCCCACCCCCTTCTCTTATCCCCTTCCCTTTCAATTTTCTGTAAGAAGTCAATGCACGTTAAGGGACTAAGTCACTGACTGAACCAAGAAACATATTGCATTATCTCATCTCATCTCCAGCTTTTTTATTCAATCACTTCAGTATAAAGCAATAAACAAAACTAGACATGCCTAGCACCATCCTTAGAGGTACAGAAAGAAGCTATAAATCAGCATTCATCCAAATAAATGAAATGTATTTGTTGAAGTGACTGAAGGAAAGTGAGGGTCACTTTTAGTACAAACAGGCACATGAATCATTTTCAATCATTTCATCACATTTGTCAGCACATCACTTCACTATTGGAAAATGCTTATAAAAACTATTATTCCAGAGGGTCTTGCTGTCTCAGCACTAGAAATAAATAAATAAAAATTATGATGCAATTCACATCTATGGGTAGGCAGCACTTTATGCTACTATAGCTAAAAGGGATGTCCAGAAAAAAATGAATACAAAATTCGAGGGCCAACTTTTCCCTCTCAGCTGATTATTAACCCCAAATCCTATAATAAGATGAATACAGTGAGCCTTATGGGCATGAAAAGACCTCACTTTCTGTTGAATCTATCCAGTGCCATTGTAGATTAGCAATGTTCTCGATAAGAAACGTTTTAATGGAGGGAAGATGTATTGTTATCTCTGATATTACAAAGTATTTTTTAGGAATGAGAAAGAGGAAAAACAATAGCAGAATTTGTCAAATCAGCAATAGACCAAACTGGACAATGCCATGAGATGGGAAAATAGAGCAATGGAGACAAATCACCAATGGACATAAAATTCCAGTTTTCAAAGATGCAAACTTTGCAAAAAATAAATGAATGAATGAATGAATGAATGAATAAATAAAGACTTTTTATTATCTAAGGGCTATCATCAGTCCTAGCATATATGCTCACATATACACACATACAGACATACACATACTCTTACACACACTGTTTCTCACATTTGTATATTTGTAAACACATACTTCACAGCGAACAGACGTTAGCTCACCCAAGGGAGTCCAAACATCATGATATGTGTAGAAGGGGAAAAATTACTGAGTGCTCAGCAGCTAGGTATATAACAGGATCTTGTTGGATAGATCAATGAGTTGTCCAGAGTCCAATAAAATAAGGTACAAAGTAATCACCAAATCAATGTCTTCCGTAAAGATAATTTAGTGTAACTTAAACACAAAGCTAGGACTGGGATGTTTTGTTTACGTAGAGCCAAAATTTAGAGGACGTCTGACAGCATTTGTCACTATGCAGAAACAACTGAGCTAACAACCTAGCTGGCAAGTGTTAAAATAGGAAGCTAACAGATGGAGACCTTTCTTTTCATACCCACACATATAAACCTGACTGTACACCAGGTGAGCTCCCCCCAGGGCTGGCCCAACCTGCCCTGCTTTCTTTCCTAGTGGCCATCTCTCTAGCAATTGCCTTATGTCCCAGGATCTCTGTCTTCCCATCATGAAGTGATGTCTCACATTATATCCCCACACAGGGCTTTGTATCCACAGCTACAAAGTCTCTCCTTGAGGTTTTGTCATCCTCCACAGACTATGTTATCAGGCACTGTACTAGGCATTAGAATACAAAAACAAAAGTGAAACAGCATTTGCCCTTAAGGATCTTATGATCTAGTCCAAAGAGAAAACCTGTGTGTGTATGTATGTATGTATATTATATATGTATGTGTGTATATGTGTATAAATATGTGTCACACACACACACACATACGCACACAATAAATACAAAGTTTTTGGGAGGAGAAGGTCCTAACAGCTAGGAGGCTCAGCAAAGGCTTTTTTTTTTTTTTGTAGAAGATAGTACTTGAGCTTAAAGTTGAAGAAAACTAGAGATTATAAAATATAGAGATGAGGAGAGAGTTTGTTCCAGGCATGTGATGTGGGAGACAGCTATTACAAAGACATGGAAACTGGAAATGTAATGTTGTCTGTGAGGAAAAGCAACAAGTTCAGCTTGGCTGGGCTGTAGAGTATAATGCAATAAATCTGAAAAGATAGGAGTGAGCTAGGTTGTAAAGGGTTTTAAATGACAAAAGAGTTTATCTTTGATATTGGGGCAACAGAAAAATACTGGAGTTTATTGGGCATGGTCAGACTTATGCTTTAGGAAAGCCATTTTGATAGTTGTGTTGAGAATGGTTTGGAGTTGAGGAAGGACTATAAGCAATTAGCCCAATTAGGATGCTCTTACAATAGTTCAAGAGAAATGTGATAAGGATGTTAACTGGAATGGTAGCTATGTGAAGAGAGAGAAGGGAACAACAGGAGATGCTACAGAGGTAGAAATGGTAAGATTTGATAACTGACTGGATATGTGGGATGAGCGAAAATAAAGAGCAGAGGATGACATTGAGGTTATTCACATGACTGACTTGAAGGATGGGAGAAGTTAGGAAGAGGGGAAGGTTTTAGGGAAGAAAGATAATGAGGTTCATTTCAAAAATGTTGAATTTGAGATGAGTGTAGCACTTCTAGTTCAATATGGAGTCAACTAGGTGCAGAAGACAGAGTGCCAGACCTGGAGTCAGGAAGATCCAAGTTCAAATTTAGCCTCAGACACTTACTAGCTGTGTGACCTTGGGCAAGTCCCTTAATACGTTTGCTTCAGTTTCTTCATCTGTAGAATGGGGATAATAATAGCACTTACCTCCCAGCATTACTGTGAGGACCAAATGAGATAATAATTGTAAAGCGTTTAGCACAGTGGTTGGCACATAATAAGCACAATATAACTGTTAGCTGTTGTTGTTTTGTCATTATTATTGTGATGATGAGGAGGAGGAGGAAAAGGATGATGATGATGATGACGATGATGATGATGATGATGATGATGATGATGATGATGATGATGATGTGATGACCATAGCTCAGGCGAGAGACCAGGGTAAGATATATAGATCTGAGAGTCTTTAGCATAGAGATGATAATTAAACTCATATGAGCTGATGAGGTCACCAAAAGAGAAAGTTTATACAGAGAATGGGGCCAAGTTCAGAGCTGTGGAGTATACCCATAGTTAAGTGAGCAGGACACAGATGATGATCCCGCAAAAGAGACTGAGAAGGGCTCAGGTTGGAAGGAAAACCAGAGTTGAAAGAGTGTCTGGAAAGGGAGGGTGGTCAAGAGCATCAAATGCTGTAAGAAGTTAAAAAGGAGTGAGAAAAGGCCATTGGAGAGAATAGTTTCAGTGCAGTGATAAGGTCTGAAGCCAGATTGCAAAGGGTTAAGGAATGAGGGGAGAGGAAGTTTAGGCAATGTGTGACTTTTTCTTTGTGTTTGAGAAAGGGAAGAGAAATATTGGAAAGTAGTTTGAGGGTATGGTAGAGTCAAGTGAAGGGTTTTTGTTGTTATGTATTGTTTTTCTGTTGTGTGTTTTTTCACTTTTTAAGGCAGCTGTGAAGGAGGAAGAAGGAAGAGGATAGGAAGAGACTGGAGATCATAAAGAAAGAGGTGATGATAGTGGGGGCAATCTGCTGGAGAAGGTGAGAACAAATAAAGGGATGGGATCAACTTGCAAAGGTTGTAGTGGGTTCAACATAAGCAAGACCCTCGCTCTCACAGAGTTAAAAGTGACCCACTTTCTCTGTGGCAATAATAGGAGTCAAAAGTATTATCCTTCTTTCCCACACCTGGAGTACTGATGTTGCCTTCAGTATTAACCATTTGACCTCTGTAATGTATACTTCTCAATCTGTACTTTGACTTTGGGATTCTTATGTGTCACAGGCAGATAAGAAGTAGATCCTCTGATCTGCTCTTGCTGGAGCATGCATGATGGAGTGCTAAGTCTGTGCTCTAACAATTTCTGGGGAAACATGTGGCTTAATGCTTAGGGACTTGTCACTTTGGGATTATATAGCAAACTTTGGGTCTTTCCTTGGTCTTTCACCCTGTGACTGTTGGCCAGGAGGAGTTGCCAATTCATTGGATTTTAAAGGAAGTGATCCCACCCTCCAGATATCCCCTTTCTTCCCCTCTGTGGATATTGTCAGAATTCTTCAAACATCTCCCTAGAGGCGAAAGAGGAGGGGCACCTGAACTTTCCCCCACCGCAGTATGGTAACTGTTATCACAGGGCAGTAATAATACATGTGCTGGCTAGGAGAGCCTGAATTTAGACTTTGAACCCCTGGCTGCCTCTTCTATTTTGTCTGCCTTCTGTGAGCATAGGTGACCAAAAAATGATCCCAAGATGAATTTGTTCAGCCTTGGATGCAGCTTTCTGACTTTGAAAGAGCAGAGAATCCCAAGTCCCTCAATCAGAGTTGACTGTCAGCACAGGAGGAGTGATCTTCAACTATACCCTTCTTGTAGAAATGGCACCAACAGGAACATGAGTCCAATTCCTGACCTGGCTTGCAAAAAATATGACTCTTGAAGGAGAGAGTGCAGAGCTGTGTGTAAGGAAAAATGCATATTCAGCAGGCCTACAAACTGCTTCATGTTTTGATGGTTTTAAATCTCAACCTTCTGGGAAAGTGCAACAATAGCTAGCCATAAGTTACTACTGCTTGTTTAAGAATTTGTTAATTTGTGGGGACCTCAGACAAACTGAGACCTGGGAAAGACTTTAATTTAGAAAGGCCAAGGTCACCTACTGTATCTTGGGCCATCACCAGTTGTTTTGATTCTAGAGGAAAGAGTGAGGCTGATGACTTTGTGCCTTTCTGACTCACTCAAATCCAATTCATGTACAAGCCAAGGCCTCACCCCCATAATATCTTTGTTCCTCTTTGAGAATAAAGAATGAACAACAATAACAACAACAACAATATCAATTTGTGCTTGTGAGTCTTTTGTGTTCTGTAGCATCTATTTAAGTAAATAGCTAGGCTACATCTTATCTATGGGAATAGAGCCTTCTTATTATCTCCCCCTTCTGGGGAGGCCCTAGACATGAGCCAAACCAATGAATGAAGTGAATCTCCCTCTTAGGGCTGTAGGGTCTGGGCACAAAGACTCAAAGATGGAAACGAAAAAAAAAAAACACCTTACTCTCTGTAATGAGGACAATGGCTCCCCCAGGACTGAACCTGGTCAGAGCACACGGACAGAGTTGAGAGGGGCTCTTTAGAGGAACAGGAGAAGGCAAACACCCTAACCTCTTCAGGCCCAGCAGCAGCAGGTTCTGTGTGTATTGTTACATGTGTTTCTTACTCTTCTCAATTCCAGCTTCTTGGTTTCTTGTGGCCAGCCCAACCTCTTCTACTGTTCTAGCCTTCTACCAGAAATCTCCCCCATCCCTTTATTCTTATCTTATGTTTTCCAACCACCTGAGGATCTACATCAGTCTATAGCAACATAGTCTATATTACAATTACATTTCCTTAATCTTTTTTAAGGTGGTCTTATTTCCACTGGTTCTCTTCCCCTCACTCCTGATCGCCTTATCTTCTTTGTTACCCCCTTTCCCTTTGAAGATTTGCTTATTAGTTCCTTTTTCTCTCCTGATTTTATCTGGTTATGTAATTCTTCCCCCCTCCCTTTTATCCTCCCAGTCAAATAGCGTCTTCCTCTCTCTCCTCTCCTTTAATCAGTCGTGCTCATTAGTTTTTTAAATTTTGCTTTTTGTGCCCCTTTCCAAAAATAATCTCTCACTCTCTTTGTTACCCATTATCCATCCTTTCTTTTTAATCTAAACTCTTGTTCTCTGATTTGTGACTCCAATAATTATCTGTTTTCTCTCTCTTTTCTTTGTATTCCTCATGCAATCAAAGATTCCAAGGTATCCATTCTAGGTTCTCCATGTGCCTCACTCCCACAACAATGTCAATTATTACAGGTGTCAGAAAAAAAATCTGCCTGTGGTTGGGCCCATCCTCCACCACATCCTTGATTATGCAGCCCATTATTAATCTATACCTTCCCTGTTCCATGTTCTCACATTCCTCCAGGTTCCATTTGCCTTAAGAAGGTCCAATTACCCCTACTCCTGCCCCCCATCTTTTAAGGTAGAATAAGTAGACTTTTCAAGGATCAAATTCCCTAGGCCATATTCAGCACAAGGTCCCCATCTTTTATCACAGACCATCTCTCTTCCTCCACAGGAACATTCATCAGTGGAATACCCTTTCACCACCAAAGTAAATTTTCCTTCTTTTCCCCTCCTTTTCAATCCTTTCCCCCTCTTTCTCACCCACTCCCCATAGGCTCTTCTCTTTTTGAGACTACAGGAGTCATCTTCCCCTCATTACTGGGTAATGATCTAGGTACATTGTATATTCCTCTCTATCCCCCTCTCTCCTTTTTATATACATTCCCATGTTGTGATGTAGTCCCAAAAAAGAAATCATTGATTCCTCCGAAGGCAGGGTGTTGCCAATGTAAGAGTACCCCCGAGATTAATATGTCTGTTTTCTATGAGTTACCTTACCAGGCAGGTGCACTGGACACAGAGTAAGAAAGGAGCCAATCAGAATTCTGCAGTGAGTCAAAGTCTTGCTCACTCCCAAACACTTTTACTCGTGTTCACTGGCTGGCTGCTTGCTGAGCTGAGAACCACAAACCAGATTAAATCAACCTTGCAGTCAACTGTTCCTACAAAACATCCTGATGGGCTCCCTTCGTACTCTATGTCCAGTGCACCTGCCTGGTAATGTAACTCATAGAAAAAAGACATATTAATCTCGGGGATACTCTCACACCAGGTCCTGTCCATAATGCCCCGTGCCTACCTCTTCATTATTACATCTACCAGATTTCCACCTTTACCCCTGTCTCTCTGTATACACTTAGATATATGTTTCTTGCTAATCTCTCTGCTGTTACTCTGTTGCTGTTGTTTGCTGCCTTTATTCACTTTTCCTGCATTTTTTGTGGTTTAGGGTGTTTAAGAAGCAAATAATCTCTTCAGTTCTGGTTTTCTCTCTAAAATGTTTCAAATATCTCTTTATTTTTGAATATTCACCTTTTTTTTCATGGATGATTAAATTCAGATTTGCTAGATAGGTCTAGTTGCCTGATAATTCTATCATTCTTCAAAATACGTTATTCCAAGGGGCAACTAGGTGGCACAGTGAATAGAGCACTGGCCGTGGAGTCAGAAGGAGTTGAGTTCAAATCTTACCTCAGACACTTGACTCTTACTAGCTGTGTGACCTTAGACAAGTCACTTAACCCCAATTGCCTCACCAAAAAAAACCCCCAAATCATTATTACATTCCTTCCTACATTTTCTGATAGGTGCAGTATAGTTTTGTATTACTCAAATTTACTTTCCTTTGTATTTGAAGTTCTTTCTACTGATCATTTTCAGAATTTGTTGTTTCTGAATTGACTTGTTAAATATAACCACTATGTGTCTTAGAGTTGCAGTCTTGGGTTCTTTTCTAGAGGCAATTCTGGAGGTGAATTATTTGAATTGGTATTTCATTTTCTATGTTCAAAGTTCTAGGGAGTTCTTGTTTATTATTTCCTACATTCTAGTGTTAAAGGTTTTTGTCCAATCATATTCTTCTGGGAGACCTATGATCCTTAGGTTAAACAAAATATACTAATCTCAGAAGTCAGGCTCTATAGAGATATACCTTGACTTTGAGATCAATATGTTTTGCTTTCATAGTGAACATACTTTCATTTAAAGTTATTGTTTTTTTGCTTCTCTTCTTCTAGATTGTCATTCACTTCTGTATATTTGCACAATCTATTGCTCATGTGAGACTCTCTTTTGTTTCTTTGGTAAGACTTGTTATTGCACATTCTAGTTTTTCTATTCTGCCCATTATTTTTGCTGTGCAGGCCATAAATTCTGCTCTAATAATTTTCATTTCTCTTTTGAACCACTCAGAAACAGAATGTTATACTTCCATGTCCTCCTCACATTCTTCCACTGGGTCCTCAGTCTCAAGTGTTGGATTATTTTTCTTTGTTTTGCAGTATTTATTCATAGATGCCTGAACTCATTTACTAGATCTGGAGGCCATATTTCCTTCTGCTGTTAATGTTTTCCCTGTTGATTCATCTGCTTATATTCAAAGTCTATGAGTTTTTTTCTTCTTCCTGAGATCTTTGGTAATTTCAGTCTTTTTTTTCTTCTTCCTGATTTTCCCCTATTCACTTTCTGACTCTGTCTCTGATGGTGGTTTCTTTGAGGGCTGGATCTCAAAGCATCTCAGCCTGCTCCAACATCAAGCAATTTATGGTTATCCAGCCTAGGTTTCTGCCTCAAATGACTTGGTCAGAAATGGCCCCAGCTGGATGCTGTGCTCTTTCCTTCAGCCTTAGCGAAGTGTTGTACACATGGTGTTCTGTCCTTCTCCCTCTGTTCTTTAGTGTTCTGCACCAACAGTTCAGAGCTTTGCAGTGTTTGTGCTATGAAGTCATGGCTGCTAGCAGGCTTTCACTCCTGAAGGGTTGCAGCTATGCTGGTTGTCTCATATGAGCAAACTTCTGAAAACTGGAGTTGGGGTCTTCACAGAACTTTACTGAGGGAAAGGGAAAAGGGTGTTGAGGGTGGGTTTGATTGTAAGCCTGTGTTGGGTCCTTGGGTCTGCCAGTGCAGCCTCATATCAGTAGTGTGGGAGGTGGAGAGGGGTGCTGCATGAGCTCAGGGACAGTGAGACCAATTCATGAGTTTTTACAATGGATGATTTTTAAGGATGTTTCTTTTGGATTCTGGGGTGTCCTAGAACATGGAGACAGCTGAAGTTGCTTTATCTTCAGCACATAATTTCTGTTTTAGGGCAATTTGAGAGGTTAGGGTGATCAAAGAAAATGATCAGTCTTCCATCTTGTTGCTCACATGATCCAGAAATACTTTGTATACTCTTTAGTTCAGTTGAATTGGCCTACTAACTCTTCCTCACATACAACATTCAATCTACCATCTTGGTGCCCCTCCATACTTGGCATGTATTCCCTTCTCTCCTCCACTTCTTAGAATCCCTATCTTCCTTCAAAGCTCAGCTCAAGCGCCACCTTGTAGATGAAATCTAACTTGATTCCCAGGCTTGGAGAAAGAATATAGATAGAGATATGGTCCAGAAGGCAATAAAACCTGGATTGAAGTCAAGTCCCCAACATACTCTGACTGTGTGACCCTGAACAAATCATTTAACCTCTCAGCATACTAGTCAACTCTCTTAAAACCATAAATTTCAGAGAAGTTGTTAACCTGCAATGGCAGAGGTAGCTTTCCTGAGAGTTCCCAATACCAATGAAATCACAGGTCCAGTGCCTATCACTTATCTTCAACCCTAGCATAGTACCTAGTACATAGTAGGTGCTTATTAAATGCTGGTTAGTTGATTGATAAGTTACAGCCACCCCTTCATCTCCACTCATACTGTCACCATCCTAGTTCAGATGTTCTTCAGTTTTGACCCAGCTTTTAAACTACATGGTCTCTCTATTCCTCATCCACCAACTCCAAACTATGTTGTCTCCACTCCTGAACCCCACCCTCACCTCCTGCCCTCCTGAACCTTAGGCCTGGAACCATGCTGGATCATCATAGGTGGTTTTTTGCCTTACTTTCCAGTTGTTAATTCCTACTCCAGCCACTTAGCTCCTTTTCATTTTTCCACTTAATGTGTTATCCTCTTTTATAAGAATGCAAACTTGTTGAGGTCTTACTTGCTTGTATTTGTATCACCAGTGCTTAGCACAGTGCCTGGTACATAATAAGCAATTAATTAATACTCTATCATCTATCCCCTTTCCAATCTACCCTTTACAACCTGACAAAATAATGTTCCTAATTCATAGACTTGACTATGTCACTACCCTGCTTGAAAATATCAATGGCTCTATATTACCTTTAGATAAAAGTACAAACTACTGTGGAAGGCTTTATCATTAAGGCCTCAATTGTGTTATAAAATCCTCAGAAATAATATGGCAGTGTTCTACTCTGAAGTTCTTGGTCTCATTTGAATCAAAAATCTAATCAGTCTCCCCAGAATAGAAGACATAATCAGTTTCAGGACAGGATCTACATTCCCAGAAACTAGGATTTTTAATGTGCCTCTCATTTATGGTAACACTAAGAAAATAAATGCCTCATGTTTATTCCAGTTTAGAGAGGTTTCTCCTCATTCACCTTAGACCAGATTGAAAGGGGAATCCTTAGAGAGAGTAATCTTCCAGCAAAAATGCTGTTCTGTTTAAGTAAATAAAAACCCCAAAACTTAAACTATGCACCTTTGTTTTCCTTTGTTGTAGAATTTTATCTTCTGTTTCTCTATTACCATAAAATGTAAATTGGGGTTTGCTTGAATATCTTGACTGGCAGAGGTCACCCTGACTTTCTCTCCAAGCAGAAATGCTTTTTATATTAATAAACTGTCTGACAAATTTTGGCAAAATTGTGAAGTATAGAGTTTTATTCCACATTATTCTGCAATTTACCTTTGCAGTCATAGTAGATAGAGTGTTGGACTTGTAGTTAGGAAGACCCGGATTCAAATGTTGTATGATAATGAGCACCCTTAGCCTCAGTTTGCTCATCTATAAAATGGAGATGATCTATGTCCCAAAGTTGTCATGAGAATAAAACGAGATATTGTGTGAGGCATTTTGCAAACCTTAAAGCACTTTATAAATGTAGCTATTATTATTTCATACACTAGTCAAATTGGACTAGCAGCTAGCTGTTTCCTAGTCTCATCCTGACATCTACCTCTGTACATTTTGGAAGGTCATCCCTATGCCACACCTAGGGCCTGGAAAACACTTCCACTTTATCTAAACCAGTTGAAGTCCTCTTCTTTCACAGTACAGCTCAGATGTCGCTTTCTCTGTAAAGAACTCAGTGCCCCTCCTCCAGATGAAAGTGTATCTCTCCTTCAAATTTTCCTAGAGCACTTTGTATTTCTTCTTTGCCCCTTTAAGAGTCTACCTTTGATCGTACTTTTTGTGTGTATATGTACACACATACCCCACCTCATAGATTATAAACTCTTTGAGGGTTTTGTGCCTTAACCATTTGTCTGGCATAGTGCCTTGAATACAGAAGGTACTTAAACAATCCGTAATGAATTGAATTATATATATTTTGAACATCTTACTCTTTATTAGGACTTTATGTAAAGTCCTGTAAGTCAAAATCTATATCTTTTAAAAACTGTTTATTAGGTAAGAGATGTCTGGTAGAGTATTTTTCATGTGCTTAAGAGTTTAATAATCATTTCTTTAATTAATTTGAAAAAGTCTTATTCATGAATTCCAAAACTTAATTATTTGTTCAGTCATTCAGTCGTGTCTGACTCTTTGTGACCTGTGGCATTTCAGGCCCTTCTCTCTTTCACTAACCCTCAAAGTCTGTCCAAGTCCATGTTCATTGTGTCCATGACACTATCTATCCATCTCATCCTCTGCCATCGCCTTTTCCTTTTGCCTTCAATCTTCCCAACATCAGAATCTTTTCTAACGAGCCCTATCTTCTCATTATGTGGTTACAGTATTTAAGCTTCAGCTTAAGTATTTGACCTTCCAGTAAATAGCCTGAATTAATTTCATTAAGAATTGAAAACTTAATTAGGTTATCTTTTTTTTTTACATTTATTAAAAATTCACATTTGGTAACGGAATGTGGGTTTTTTCACTATCATTTTTTCAAAATCTAACTATTCTTTCAGTTTTCCAGTTGCACCAGTGATCATTGTTATTTGTTTTATTTCACTCTGTTTTTCATTATTAGGTGATACTAATGTTTAGTTAAAAATTTATCATCTCTGGGTTTCAGTTTCCTAATTTGTAAATTAGAGATTTAAAGGAAAAAATGTTTACTGAATTGAACTATGGTCCTCTTTATCTTCAGAATTCTGTGATATTCTTTACCCCCTACCTAATAACCCTTCATTTTTTAAAAGGATTTCACAATGATCTGAAATTCATCAAAACAACAAATACTGCATTTTTGGCCGTTGGGGGGAATAAACCCTATCTATAGCTATAACCTCTATACAGTTAGATGGATGTATAGGTATTTTAGTCAGGTAGTTTAACCTTTTGGGCATAATTTTTAAAATCACTGTTTACACAGTAAATGCAGTGTCTCAGCTAGTTTAGTGTAGCTAGAGTTAATTCTAACCAGTGAGGTTCTGGGAAATTTGCCACAAGTGAGTTATTTAAAGGTACTTAAGATGACAACAACTCTTAATTTAGCATTTTAATGAACTCCCTCAGGCAAAGGAGTGACTTTCTTGCACTTTTTTTCACCTTCTAGCTAAAATGTAGCACTTACTTGAGAATAAACAATTTACTTTTTTGTTTTCTATTTTGGTTCCTTTAAATGCTGTGTTTGTGGATTTATTACTTTAGGTAAAAGATCTAAGGACACTGAGAAGTAAGGACCCCAGGTCTAGTTTTTCCTTAACCACAGGGGGCTTGGTCAATAGATTTGGAGAGGTAGGGACCTCCTCTATGAATTTAGGAATATCAATGCTTAGAGGCAGCCATAGGGCTATGACTTAGTGGATAAATCCTAGGGAGGCGCTCAAAGCACATAGAGGTTAAAAGTGTGTTTTGCCCAAAGTCACCAAGCTTTTAAGTGTCAGAGGCAGGATTTGGAACCAGGTGTTCTTCTCTCCAAGCTCTATACCCTATCTGCTATACCAGAGTGCCTCTTACTAAAAATATAAATGGTAAAATGTATAGATGATGTCTAAATACCCTCTGGGTTAATAGTAAACATGAAAACATTTCAACAGTGAACCTTACAACCCTTCTTTCACATAATTCCTTAAGGCATCTCAATGAATACATCATCTCAATAAAAATACACATATTTGGAAAGGAGGAGAAATAATTGATCACAATATGCAGGGCAAATGACTCTCTATATAGCACTCGAAGAACAACAAAAGGAATTAAAGAAATTATAAATATAATAATATAATAAATTATAAGTAAAGCATGAACTCAGCTGTTCTGCTTAGTTTTAACTCCAGGAACATCATTCTTCCCCCGGGATATTCCAGCATCATGGAGATTGCTTCAGTTTTGGTGCCTCAACACCTCCTCAGTACCTTCAGTTATCTTTCTCCTCTGACTGGAGGACAAAACAACAACAACAAATCTCCCCAAATCCTTCCTTTAAAGGGGACTCAGAATTTCTGACTATTGGCTTTTTTAAAAAAAATTTTTTTTGCACAAGGCAATCAGGGTTAAGTGACTTGCCCAGGGTCACACAGCTAGTGAGTATCATGTGTCTGAGGTCGGATTTGAACTCAGGTCCTACTAATTCCAGGATCAGTACTCTATCCATTGCGCCACATTGCTGCCCAACTCAGAATTTCTAACTCATTATTTCCCACCAACTGTTCTGCTTGATTTTAACTTCATAAACAACATCATGTCTCCTCACCTTCCACCCCCTTTCTGCGTTCTTTTGTATATTGTCTTTCCCCATTAGATTGTAAAATCCTTTAGGGACTGTGGTTTTTGTTTTTGTTTTTTCTTATTTGTAGCCTCAGTATTTAGCACAGCTGACACATATTAGGCATATAACAAATGTTTATTGAGTAACTGACTTGTGTAAGACATTTTGCTAGATACCAACAACATAAAAGTGGGACACAGTCTCTATCTCAAAGACTGTATATGTAAAACTACACAAGGGATAATAAAATAACTGCTAAAGAGAACTTCAGGCAAAGTGCTAAAAGAAATAGCAGGATCACTTTTACCTGAGAGAAGAATGGCTTAGTCAGGAAAATTTCACATGGGACATGGCATGTGAGATCCTTTTTGAAAGAAGAGAGGGGTATCAACATGAGAGCTGTAAGGGAAGTCCACTTTAGGAATGGGAAAATCCATGAGCAAAGGCCTGGAGATAGAAGAAGGGAGAAGGGAAGGGAAGGCAATAAACATTTATTGAGAACTTACCTTGTAAAAGGTACTGTGCTAAGCATTTTACAAATATTTTCTCATTTAATCCTCACAACAACCCTTCCAGGTAAGTGCTATTAGTGTCCTCATTTTACAGGTGAGATAACTGTAGCAGACAGAGGTTAAGTGACTTGCCCAGAGTCATACAGCTAATAAGTGTCAAAGAAAGTTTTTTAGTTTAACTGGAAGGCATGACTGTACAAATATGTGTGTAATCAACTTAATTTAATCATTATTTATTGAGCACCCAAGCACTGCATTAGGCACTGGGGATAAAAAGGCAAAAACAAAATAATCCTTACCATCAAAGATTAGATTCTACTGGGGGAAAATAATATGTATATAGATAAATATCTGTATCCACAAAGCATAAGTTGAGAAACACAAAGTATTTACAGTCTAATCACTAAAGATAGCTGTATTCATGCAAAGGAGTTTGGCCTGATCTTTCACACAAGAAAGACCAAATGGATGAAGAATGTCTACAGCCCAGATCATAGCATGCATTTGAATAGACAGCCTTTAGAGCTTTTTCATCATTATGTATATCTAGGACAGCCAGTACTGATCAACAAGTTGGGCCCAGAGTTTAACAAGGGGAGGAGACTTTGCCTTCCAGAATTTGCAAAGTTCCTTTAATGAATCCAAGCTTCCCATGAAAACATCCATCTAACTGTATAGAGGTTATAGCTATAGATAGCTATACCAACATTTTATCAATGTTGTGGAATGGCAGTGAAATGTGGAATATAACAGTCTCTGAAAAATGAAGAATGAATATTCTTATATTCTCCCAGGGTAAAAGGAAGGTATATGGTGGGCGTGAGCAGGCTGCAACATCTATCCTGTGAGGCACTTCAAAGAAGAACAGAAGTAAAAGAGGTCAACAAGAAATTGTATAAACAGAAGAGAAAGTGGGTTGATCATGTGGAGAGTATAAGGATGGATGGCCAAAATGTTTTACTAGTACTCTCATGATAGCAGGAGAAAGCAAGAAAGGTCCCCAGCATATTGGGTGACCCCCTATAGCACATTTATAGAAGGCTATGGATAAAAGTCAAACAGAATGGTAGGCAGGGACTAGGTTACAACCTACATTGTTGGAGGGAACTTCCAAATGGATGAGTATACTGGCCGCAAGCCGACCTTCTGCCAGCCGTACGCCGGTACCCACTTCTCTTATAAGAAGCACACTACCAGAGTCTTACCCACACCCGGGTCTTCGGTCCTCAGCCGGATCACCACACAGAGACGAGCCATCGGGAGGCGCCAACACCAGAGCTTTATTCAGAGGCCAACACAGCAAGCCATCATAGCAAGCCCAAGCAGCAAGGCCAGAGCAACAAGGCAGGAGCCAGGAGAGAGCGCGTGTGTGTTCTGACCACGCTTGTTCCTAAAAACCTACCTAGCCCTTCCTCCCCAGCCCGCTTACTAGCCAATGATTGTAGGGCCAGATACCGGAAGGGGCTGTCTGAGTTTAGCACACCAAGGGGGAGGGAGTGACGTAGGAGGCCAGGACCGGATATAGGAAGGAGGCATCTGGGAATGGCGCATAGACAAGAGTACGTGACCTAGGAAGTCAGACTCAGGAGGGGTCTGGGGTCAGTGCTGCACAAAGGGACCCAGGAAGTCAGGAAGGTCACAAGAGGAGTCTGGGGATGACATTGCATATAGGGAGGGGACTAAGCAAAGGGAACTCAGTCCTCTGATGTCCCACTCCCACGTGGCACCGCCCCTTGCCTCAGGAGCTCAAGCTCCAGCTACTTCCTTGTACCCAGCTTATCTCACAAAGCACTGCCCAATTGCCTCAGGGCTTCTCCGTATCCGGCCCATCCCAGTTCACCACGACTCTGCCTACCACAGCCCCTGCCTCAACTTCCAAAATACCCAGATCTTACCCTACTCTTGCCACAGCGCCCAACCTGGTAGCTGCCAACATCAGACAGTCCCTCACAGATGAGCTCATAGATCCATTTGAGTGAACATAAGGTAATTTGTGGGGTAGAATGGGATGAGGAGAAGAAAGGTCTCCTTTTGGGGGTGGTAGATGAACTGTGCTTTGAAGAAAATGAGAGATTCTGTAAGGCAAAGTTGAGGAGGGAGAGCATTCCAAGTAGGAGAGTTAACCTGTTCAAAGGCACAGGGGCAGAAAATAGAACATTCTGTATGGCCACACCATAAAGTACACGGGTAGGAATGAATATGTGATCAGTCTGGAAAGAGATTAGAGCCAGACAATGAAGATGTCAGACAGTGGAGTTTGTATTTTATTCTAGGTACAATCAGGAACCTCTATGGGCATCTTATATAGGGGAGTGACTTGGTCAGGTGTGCACTTTAGGAATATTATTCTATACTGAAGATTTCTGTGCTAATTATTTTTTTCAAAGTTAGCCAAGGTAGATGGAGCTGAACTAGAGCATTATAGGTGACTATATTTCCTAATCAAAAATTGAGACACATGTTCTGACAAAGGATATTCCTTCTACAAAACCTTGTCAAAACTACACTTACTATTCTTGAAATCAGGACCGCCCAAGAAAATTTTGGAGGTACAGCTAGATTCCAATTATTGCAAGCAATAAATCTCCTGATGTGGTTGCATATATTTCAATTTATATTATTTGAAGTTATAATTATGCAAAATATGGTAATTGGTATCATCCCAAAGGAAATACCCTATGCAAATTCAAATGATATGACCACTTGAGGGGAACTAATTATTTGCACTAATCGGTACCTAGTTGTATTGTCACTGTACCCATGGGGTGGGGGCTGAGGGAGGGTGAGTGGAGATCTATAGAGCAACTAGATTTTCTTCTTTCAATAATTTACAAAGTTACTGCAGAAAAGATGCTAAAGAGGTCTACAAATAGAGGAGACATCTTGAATCAAATAGACTTAGAAATGATTACATTCTTTGCAGAAGGCAAGGGTGAAAAAGAAAGGAACTAAGTTGTTTCTTCACCAAAACCAGGAACTTAAGGTTAAATTGTTTCTGTTTAAGCCATTCCCAGTATCCTAGCTCCCTCTGAAATCCTTTAAGAATAGTTTCTAACTTCAGATATCAAATCTTTGATCACCCAGATAGAAATATAGACTTAAAATGCTATTATGTGGGTTGCCAAATCCTAACCTTTTCCTCCCAACCAGTCCCTTCACAAGTAAAAATCAATAAATAAATTTAAAATAATTAAAATATATACATAAGTTTGTTTCTACCTTTTGAGGTATAATTGAATAGAATTAAAAAGATAATATCCGTACAGACCCATATGTTTAGGATCTATGGACACTATGGACAGTGCCCCTCAGGTTCACTCAAGGATACACACATCAGTCTGCTAATAGCTTGTCTCTTTATAAATGATCTTTTTCACTGGGTCCAAAAGCAACCTGATAGATATGCTTTAGAATATTCTCCAAAATTACTTACATCACAAAATTTTTCTATCTGATCAACTCCAGAGTAAACTCCAGAGTAAACCAGGGAAATGTCTCCTACCCAATAACAAACCATAGATGTTTAAGCTGAAATACATATTACTTTTAGTGGCCATGCAATTTATTAGCAGTATCAGGTAATAAATACATACAAATAAGCATTTAAACAAAGTATAGAGGCTGTGATAGTGCTCCAAGTCAGTCACCTCTGTGTTCCAGGAAAGCAGATGAAAGAAGAGCTACTGACTAGACTCAGCCTTCCACTTGCTGTCACAACCGCTAGTTCTCCGTGATGTTGGCTCTAATACACTCCTCTGCCACAAATCCACCTTTTCTAGCTTACGTATGTATCTACTTGTGTCTCACTCTAACTTATCTGCTTTTTTACTTGCTACTCCAAAACTTAGGAGATAGTCCCTCCCTGAAGGCCATTGGAACCCTCAAACAACCTGGGCTCTTTAGCCCAAGGATTCTCCCTCCTTCCAGGAAGGTCCTCCAAAGTCTCTATACTCCTGGGTCTCTGAAATCTGGATATATATTCATACCTAGGTAGTACTTAAAGGTTTTCTAGGCAACCTCCCTTATCAGGAGCCCAGCTTTATTGATTTAGAAGTAGAAGAGACCTTAAAAATCATCTAGTCCAATCCCTTTATTTTACATTGGGGTGAGACATCAATCCAGTGAAGCCCAGTGATTAGCTCAAGGTCACATAGATAATAAGAGATGAGAGTTGAACCTGGCTCCCTTAATTTCAAATCTTGGGCCCTTTTCACTCAAGACTTCTTGACTTCAAAACAACCAGTCTTTCAAGCAAACTACATTCAGTGAAACCTTAACTCAGATGGAGGACAATTCCTCTTACTTTGAGGGATCTAGAGCTTGCCATCTTTAAAAAAAAAAAAATCTCTTATAGGGTTTGAAAGTGAAAGTGGAAGTTAAAGCCCATGGGCAAAGAAGGCAAATAGGGTGTGGTTGGTGTTGAAAGTGTGAAGTTAGGCTATTTACAAGATTTATGTACTGAAGGTGGAGGCTCTTCAAATAAGTGAGTAACTTCAAGAGAACTATTAGAAAATAAGACTTTCCATATAAGAAGAGCTTATATCTCTGACATCACTTTACTAATTTTTTAAAAGGCGGGAGAAAATACATCAAAACTTTGGAATTTTTTTTAAAGAACTGTGGCAGATTAGTCATTGCATTTATTTTTGGCTTTTTATTGCTTTCTCATATCACATTCACTCATATTTCTCTTTCCCCCTCCTCCAACCAAAGCATCATCTCTTATAACAACAAATTTCTGAAAAAAAAAAAAAAAAAAGAGGGGGGTGGGGCGGGGATCAGCAAAACTAACCAACAAAGCAATTGAGTCTGATATTCCAGGTAGTTTTTTCCTTCATCATCAACCACCTCTTCAGCAGCAGCAGCAACAACAACAACAACAACCAGGATTTATATTCTCATATCCCTTTTCTCAGGCCAAGGTTGGTCATTAAGATTAGAGAGTGTTCAGTTTCATTTTGTTGTTGCTATTATTTACATTCATATTGTTTTAGACATTCTGTATATTTTTCTTGATTCTGCTTGATTCAACTTGTCATCAATTCATTTAAGTCTTCCCATGCTAACCTTTTTTCTTCATATTCATTGTTTCTTACAGTGCAGTAAAATTCCATTGCATTTATATACCACAATTTGTTTAGTCATTCTTCATTCAATGGGTATTTATTTTGTTTCTGGGACATTTCTTTTTGTCTTTGACCTCCTTAACCCTAGAGGGGAGAGACAGAGATATTATTAAATGTTTGCTAAGTAGTAGGTATATAATATGTATAGGCAGTCCCTACCCTCAAGGAACTGATATTTCAATGGGGATAACTACATATTGAGAGGTGTTTGAAAATGGGGTTAGACGTGACTAATGTGGAAATACGTTTAATATGATTGTACATGTATAGCCTATATCAGATTGCATGCCGTCTTGAGAAGTGGGAAAGGGGGGAGGGATGTAGAACTCAAAATCTTATAAAAGGGAATGTTGAAAACTAAAAATAAATAAATAAATTTAATTTAAAAAAAAGAAAATGGGGGCTAGAGAGAGGATTGCACAGCGTGGTGAAAAAGCTAGAAAGTGGCAAGAATGACTGGTACTTAGTACCTAGTACTTAGCAACTGATAGCAATTATTTATATACCCAGTACTTAGTAACTAGCAGTTATTGATTCAACAAAGGCTTTTTGAGTCTATCTATATGCTTAGCATTATCAATTGTTGGTAAGTTCCATGAGGGCAGGGACCGTTTTTTGCCTCTTTTTGTATCCCCAGAGCTTCTCACAGTGCCTGTGTAGGAGGCACTTAATAAATGTTTATTGTCTCGGTTATTGTAAGTAAAGGGTACTTTTGAAACAAAGTATTGTGAAACAAGAGGACTCAACCTTAAGGTTAATTTGGCATGTTTGGAGACAATGTATCCTAGCTGAAGGAGGACTAGAGCAAGAGTCAAAAGATTTGCTTTATTTGCTTTTAAGTCTCCACTTAGTAGTCATTTTGGCCTGTGACCTTGGGCAAGTCGCTTAACTTCTGTGGATCTCAGTTTCTTTCTCTGTGAAATAAAGGTTTTGGATGAGATGACCTCTAGCTTTGCTTCCAGATTCCAAACATATGATTGCAGAGTTTTTTGTTAGGATCCAACAACATACTGAATGAAAAAGTATTAAGAGAAAGTCAAAGTTTACTTTTTCTAGAGCCATCCTCTGCTGCCTCAGTGCCACACAGAGTTGACTCTGGGTTCATGAAGGCAATGTAATTGGAGTAAAAAAAAAGTCCTACTGAGATGGAAAGTGTTTGAACATTGTATAGCAATGGACTGTATCAAAGAATTAGCCCAGTTAAGGTCAGAGAGGCTTATCACCAGGTAGGCCACAACGAGGCTCAAAGACTGCTTCTTAGGTTGTAGAAGAGGTCAGATCTTCATTGGTGGAGTAAGTACCTATATTTTTAAATTCATGGATCCTTGAATCATTGAAGTAAGGTGTTATATATAAATGTAAGGCATTATTATTGAGTCAGTTGATGACCTGGGATAGATTTTATCTCAGGAAAATAACTTGTGGTTTCGCCACACATTGAAGAAGTATATAGCAAATATGCCCTGGCCTCAATGTCCCCCTTAGGACTCTGCAGATAATCTGAGAGGTTTGAGGTGTTTCTCTTCTCTACTACCTTTGGCCTGAGCCCCTACTGGTCGTATCTTCCTCACTATTAGCCACAAGTAATTAGCATGCCAATTCCATTTAACCTTCTGACATTAATTAGCTTTTGGAAAGGGATATTTACTTTGAAGATATAGCAAGAACAGAAGTGCAAACTCCACCACCACCACTACACCCTTGGTGGGCACACTTCCCCTCTCTCACCTCAGTCTCTGGGGAGAATAGGCTCAAGCCTTGCTTAGTTCCTATATAACATTGATCCAACCTGTCCAGATGCTGTATCCATGCCAGATGGGTACTTATCTAACTTGGGATAGATCCTGAAGGTCACTCCAAAAAGTCATTCCTTCTTCCATGTGGCATTGATGCTGAGCTGGCTGCATAACTTGGATACCAAGAAAATATTTCACAGCCACCTGTCAGTCTTTGTGGGGAGGACCTTAAGCCTTTTCCCTTAAATCAATGTGCTTTGCCATTGACTCCATCATTAGGGACGGAGTCAAATCAAGGGAGAAGAACCGAACAGAATGAAAACTGTGGCTCACACTAAAGACTTCTGAAGACAGTCCCAGTTCTGGCTACACAGCCAACTAAAAAACCATTTTCTAATTATGTGGTTAATAGGCTAGAACCAGTTACAGAATGCCTACACATGCTCATCAAGGCACTTCCATTACATGTCATCACAATACCCACAGAAGCAGGCTCCTAGTCTCTTCCATGTAGGGAGACACCATCAGTGGCTCTCTGTGCATGTGCTCGGCCCCCATTACACCTGTGTAATCAGAGTTTTTGAGTAGAAAGATTAACCAGTAGTTGATGAGCAACAGGTGTGCAGAGTATTATTCTGGGTTTGCAGGGGAAATATGTGTATATATGTATGTATGTGTGTGTGTGTCCACACACACATATATGTATATTATATACATATGTATATAATATACATAAAATTCAGGGCCCTCTCCTCTCCTCAAAAACTTTCCAATTCAATCCATAAGATAGAGCACTTCCGAAATTAACTTTAGAAACTCTTTAAGAGAGTAGCACTGAACAAGTAAAAATTAACAAAGTATAAGATAAGTACAAGAGTATTGAGAGAACCCTGAGAATCACCCAACTATAGAATCAAAGATCTGAAAGGGACTCTAAGGGCCATATGTCCAACCTATAACTAACCAAAAATCTTCTTTATTGTGTCCCAAATGAACATCCAGACTTTACTTGGAGACACCACCCCACCCCCTTTTCCCTCAGGGAATAACAATCTGCCACTTACAGCACATTTCATCTTGAAAATAGCTTTAATCATTATGCAAGGGGAAGCTAGGTGGCCCAGTGGATAGAACATGGGCTCTTGAGTCAGGAGGACTTGAGTTCAAATCCAGCCTCAGACACTTGACACTGACTAGCTATGTGACTCTGAATAAGTCACTTAACCCTAATCGCTTTGCAAAAAAAAAAATCATTAAGGAGTAGGAGAAGAATCAGCACAAATATGAGAACACTCTCCTTACAACACTACATGTGTGATATCCTCTCAATGCCACATGTGTTCTGTTGTTCTAATGTAGTCCATTCTTCCCGCCATGGTAGATTTCTAACACCACCATGGGTAGCATACTTGTGTTTCTCTAAGCCCATCCTTTTTTTTTTTTTTTTTTTTTGCTTTTTGGTGAGGCAATTGGGGTTAAGTGACTTGCCCAGAGTCACACAGCTAGTAAGTGTTATATGGCTGAGGTCATATTTGAACTCAGGTCCTCCTGACTCCAGGGCCAGTACTCTATCCACTGTGCCACCTAGCTGCCCCCCCCACCACATTTTTAGTCATACAATTGGTGCTTAGAATACAGACCAGCATTGTATTTTTTTTTACGATAAAAAAGATTCAAATTGTTAAAGTGACATGCAACCTTAAAGTGTTTCCTCCAACAAGGTGACCCCATGTGTAACAAGCATGACCAAGGGTTTGGAACATACCTACAGGATGTGCTCCAGAGAGGAGCATGAGGTCTTCTTTCACAGGCGAATGGAAATAGCTCCTTTTTAGGATAGCCTGGCATCAACCTCTCCGATTGCTTGAGCAGAATTGCAAGACCTTGGCCATTTATACCTTGTAGAGGAAAATACTCCCTTATTCGTACATATTATAAGCTCATACAAGGTCCTCGGAGAGATGCAATAACAGAGATACCTATTTGCCAATACCCTGATTATTAGTTCAAGCAAAGTATAAAACAGGAAGATAAATGATTGCCAAAGATATTTGCTATTGTCATGGAGCATGAAAAGTACAAATGGAAGAGGAATCACCTATAGATGGTGAGGTTCCTCACGTGCTCCTGCTTGTGAATGTCATTGTACTAACAGAACCAAGCTCTGGAAAACTGCAGAACCTTCTACAAAACATCCATCGCCACTCAAAATTGTTCAGCTTAGCCATCCACACAGGAACAATCATGTGGATAAGGAATGCCTGTATCTAGGCTCTGATATTCAATTATATAGACAGCTCCTAGAGCTGGACCCAGAATTGATTAGAACGGAAAGACTAAGCTGGATTGCTTTTGGGAAATTGTGCAGTGCTTTGAATGATGCCAAGTTTCTCCCTGGAACAAGAAAAAAATACGTGAGGATCTTTTGAAAAAATAACAATAGCCTTGTAGTGATGCTATATGGTTTAGAATCATGGAAAACACATTCTTTGAAGAATCAAAACTGTGGGTCAATCTAAGTACAATTAAAAACAATATGGTGAGCTAAATAGACATACTACCAAGGAAGAATTACATACAAGAAGTGGTATAAAAGGTACTATCAAAAATATAAGGAAGAAGTGTGGACCTGCAAAAAGTAAGGAAAAGAGTACTCATTTTTTGCCTTAGTGTCTAAGCAATTTCAGGAGATCTAGAATCTAGGTAAAATCCTTCCAAAATGTTGGATGGAATTCCTGTGGAGGGCTTAAGTGAAAATTTCACAGGATGAGAGGGCATTGATGAGTTTCCATTTGTACCAATGGAAAAAGATTCTGTATCAAAGAGATGATTCATCTAGTTAAACACTGAAGTACTATTAGTATTTTAAAAAATGTTCATGTCTCTCCAAGTTCATTCACCTCTCCCAGCACAGGGAGGGACCTTGGATTTGCCTTTTTGTTTCCTCTACTTCAGTGCCTAGTGGTCACTCAATGAATATTTGTTGAGTCACTGACCAGGGGTTATGGTACAACTGTAATCAATATGAAATTGATTCTAGTTTATAGAATCATAGAAGCTAGGACTAAAAGATCATGTATAAAATATATATTTTTATATTATATATGTGTTACAGATCATGTTTAACAGAGGCAAGAGGGAGTAGTGGCCAATGTGCTGGATTTATAGCCAGAAAGACCTGCATTCAAATAGTGCTCCTGACATTTACTAGCTATGTGACCATGGAGAGAGAAGAAGCAGCATTTATATGGCACCTTCTACATGCCAGGCACTGTGCTAAGAGCTTTTGCAAAGGCTTGGGCAAGTAACAACCTCCGTTAGCCTCAATTTCCTCATCTGTAAAAGGGGGATAATAATACCTGCTGTGAGGTTGAAATGAGGTAATACATATGAAGTGCATTATAACCTTAAAGTTCTAGATAGATATTATTGTAAGCAATAGATGAGTTGAAGTGAAGGGAGTTCCCACACCAAGAAATAAGACTAATTGGGAATGATGGCTATCTTCAAGTGTTTGAAGCTTTGGCATTGGAAAGGATGAGACTTGTTCTGTTTGTCCTGGGGGCACAACTGGGAGCAAAGGGTAAAAGTTGCAAAAAGGTTGATTTAGGTTCCATGGCAGGGGAAATTTCCAGAGAAACTTAAATATGGAATGGGCGGCTTGAAGTGGATTCTTCCTCCTTGGAAGTCTTGAAGCAAAGGCTGTTGAACACTAGCGGGCTAGGTTATAGTAGGGATTTCTTTCGTTGAACTTTTGAGGTCTTTTCCAACCCTCAAATTCTGATGTGTATATGGGACAAAAACAGACTACATAGCTACATAAAGTTTCATCCTGTGAAATTTTTCTAAGCTATCTTTTGCTTTGTTTTTAGCTGATCCGATTTTTACTTCAAAAACTAACCTATGAATACAGTTATTGAACTTCTTTCTAGTTTAGGGCCTGGTTAAATTATTTGCTTACGGTCACACAGTTAGCATGTGTCAGACGAACACTTGAATCCAGATCTTTCTGACTCTAGTCAGGTAACTAGCATTTATAAAATGTTTACTGCGTGCCAGGCACTGTGCTAAGCGCCCTGGAGGTATAAAGAAAGGCAAAAACAGCCCCTGCCTTCATGGAGCTTACAGTCTAAAGGGGGAGATTACATTTAAACAGCTACGGACAAACATGATACAGACAGCCTAAAGTGGAGATAGTTTCAGACTGAAGGATTAGCTGGAAACTCCTGCAAATAGGAGTTCACCGATGATGTGTTTAAGGGCTTTGGCGGGTTCCAGAAGAGCAACCTCCGACCAAAGAGGCGGTGCCCAGGGCGCCTCTAGGAAATTAGCTGCTAAGGCCCCACCCCTCAATCTTCGTAATGAGAGTCTGCTGGACGTCTCCTCTTTGCCCGCCCCACAGCTGCCAGCTAGGCTACTCAGGGACGTTGCCCCGCCTCCGCCACCCTCCCATTGGCCCAGCCCAGGCCCCTGCACGGCCTTTCCATTTTCCCGCTTTATTCCATGCCCTCTTCTCCGCCCGGCCAACCCCTCAACGTCCACAACTCCCCGCCCCCCCAACCCGCACCGCCCCCAGCTCTTTCCGTCTACTGTATTGTACGGAGCACAGTGCCCCGCCCTAGTTCTCCTCGCCCCTCCGCCTACTTAGCGGCCTCGCCCTTTTGGGGAGGGCCAACGGGGACTACGGGGCGAGTCCGCTCGGTAGGAAGTGGGAGGAGCCCCGGAGGAAGGTGGGCGGAGCGCCTCTCCCTAGGGCCAAAGGGGCAGAGGGCGGGGCTAGGGATTTGGGCGCCTCGTTGCCATGGTAGCAGGGAGGGAGGGAAGAAGAGGAGGAGGAGGAAGAGGAGGGAGGGGGATGTGGCAACGCCGCCGCCGCCGCCGCCACCGCCGCCGCAGCTGCTCGAGCGCCGCTGTCTCTTTCCCGGCGGCGGCTGAAGGGAGCAGCTGCGGGTCTCTGCCATATTGTGCGTCCCCCTCCCTCCCCCCCCAACATACACCCACCCACCCTCCAGAGGCACACGCCTGACGGTGAGTCCGGAACGCCGCCACCGCCGTCGCGGCGCCCTCCCTCCTCTCCCCCTCCCGCGCGGCTGCTGCTCGCGCTCGCTCGCGGTTCGCGCCTTCTCTCCCCCGCCCCCTCCTCGCAAGTTCGGCCCGGGTCGGAGGGAGGGGGGCGGGCGGCTGCTGCCGCTGAGGGAGCGTGTGCCTACCCGGACTCGGCTCGGGACAGACGCGAGCGGGAATGGAGGTCTGTGTGAGGGTGGCGTCTGGGAGCGGAGCCTGCCCTGTCGAGGGCCGGAGGTGGACGCTTCTACGGGGCTGGGGAAGGGTGGGGGGTGTCTTGTGTGGGAGAAGTTTTTTGAGGAGAGGTTTGACGCCCGCGGCGGGTGAGGTGTCAGTGCAGGCGGGGAATCCCCGCCGGGTGCCCTCCGCTGTGAGGCGTGCTGTGCCGCGAGGGGCTGGGGAAGGGGGACGAGGTTAGCCGGGGCAGGGACCGGCCGCGATTGGGGCAGGAAGGAAGTAACCACGTAGGACGATCGCTTAGTACTCGGGGCTAAAAATAATTGCAGAAGTGGGGAACTGCAGTTTGAGGGGGAGGGGGTGCCGAGGTGCCGGGTGCTGTCGGACGGCTCCCTCCCCTCCCCCCTCCGGTGTCAGCAGCTGCCCGAGCGGTTAGTGGCACTGGCCTGGTTTGGTCGGGCAGAGTGGGTGTTTATGTTGTGCAACACGGACACTTTGGCCGCGCGCTTGTTTGCGTGTGCGCGTGTGGCGACGTGATTGCCTTTGCCCTTCAGACCCTTTCCCTGGAAAATCGGGAGGCTTCTTGATGTGGAGGGAGGAGGAGGGAGGAAGGAAGGTTTCTCTTTATAGGGGTCATAAGGCACATGCTAAGCTCTTCCGCCTTACGCGTCCAGCCCTGCCCGGAGTAGGAGGAACAGGGCGGGGGGAGGGGGAGGAAGAAAGTGACCCGAGTGTCTCCTCCAGCCCTTCCCGTCCCCCCCTGCTCTTCCCAACTTCTTGAAACTGCATGTGTCCCCCGCAGCCCCTGGGGTTTGGGGTGGAGGAGGACCCCTTGGGCAGAGGAGCCTCAGCTCTGGCCCTTCCTGGTTGTAGCGGCAACCCCCCACGAGGAGGAGCGTATGCAGGCGAATGTCCCTCCTCCCCTGCCCTCTTTGCAAAAAGCAACTTTTTACTGGGCAAAAGGTGACTCAGCCTTTCTCTTTCCCCACCCTGTATCTATGAGCAAATGCCAATTGGGAAGAGGTAAAGCAGACCCCCTCCCCGGCCAAATGAAGCGATAACTTTATCTTTGGGTTAGCTTTTTTTCCTTTTCCCCCATTGTAGTTCGGATTTTGACAGACGTGTGGCCAGCTCCGGCTTAAAGAGGGCGAGCAGCTTTTTGGGGTCAGAGGCTTTACTAGAGCTAGTGTCTGTATAGCAAAGCTGCAGCTACCTTCTGGCACTGAATTGTCAGAAATAAGATGTCATTTCAGCTTCCTTTTGCACGTAGTTCTCGGATAACTTCTTGCCTTCTCTACCTTTTTGTTGACTCATCCTTAAGGTCTAGTGCTGGCTACTCTTAAGTAATTTAAACAGGAGAGATCAAGTTGATAGAATTATAGAGTCCCCCAGCTCAGGAAAATAACTCTCTCTATATCTATCTTGTGTAGATCTGTCATTAGATCTTGCTTTGATAAAATTTTTTAATTTGCTATTATTTTCTGTCAAAAGAGTTTTACTTTACCTCTAGTTTGTTTTTCTATTTTTAAATGGAACCTATTACCAGAAAGGATCTAGATAAGTTTTCTGCAGCTAGCAGAGTGCCTTAGTATTGGAGTTCAGCAACTGTTTGTTGATTGAGTTTATGTTATGAAAATATTCTTTGATTTTAGAAGTGAGCTGTTTAGTTATTTTGAACTACTGTGAAGATGAAATACATTTTCAGTGAATGGAATTTTAGTTTTGTATAGAATGCATGACAGCTGCAGTAATGTATGTGCAGATAAATTGAACATATGAAAGCATAATCTAGATTTGATATTTATGTGCTGAATTTCATAACTTTATGCTGCATATACTAAAAATATTACTTGGAAAACAGACTACCTAGCTACATAAAGTTTCATCCTGTGAAATTTTTCTAAGTTATCTTTTGCTTTGTTTTTAGCTGATCCGATTTTTACTTTAAAAACTAACCTATGAAAAGCATTAAGATGGGCATAATGTCCAAATAGGAAACTTTGGTTTTCTATTATCTGTCTTTGGAATAATGGCTGGGTAACAATGGAATGCAGTAATTGGATGACTGACAGTCAGTTGATTAAAAACATACATAGGAGGCTAATGGGGAAGGTAAGTGTATGGAGCAAGAAGACTTGAGTTGTTCCAATGAGGCCTTAGACATTAACTGTGTGAATCTGGGCAAGTCACTTAACCTTGTTTGCCTCAGTTTCCTCATCTGTAAAATGAGCTGGAGAAGGAAATGGCAAACCACTCTAGTATCTTTGCAAAGAAAACCCCAAAGGGGGTCAGAAAGAGTCAGACACAACTGAAATGACTGAACAACAACAGGAGGCTAACACCAAGATACTGTGCAGGAAAAGGCATGTGAAAATAAATGTAAAAAGAATGTGAAATAATTACTCTAGAACCTGATTGATCATCTTGTTGTCTTTCTTCAATTAAATAATACTATACTGGCAATATAATGTTGCCTAATAAATTATATGATCAGAATATCATAGCGACATCAGTCAATAATATCCGAGATTAATTTGTCCAAAAAGGAAAAATTCAACCACAACGGAACTTGAGAAATATGCCAAAAAGTACAGAAGGAATCATAGAAAGAAATAGAATTTTTTTGGTTAACATATACATTTTAAAACCAATTGTAAATAGTAGAATTTATGGTTTCATGTGCAGTCTTTAAAAAACTTGTACTTTGGAATATTTTTCTTTGGTTACTCAGTTTAGAGTTTTTAATGTCAAAAAACCTAGAAAAGTTTAGCTCAAAGAAGATTTAATTTTGGTTTGATTGATTGATTCATTCTACATTTGTTAAGTCCATTGATGCAAAGGGAGAAAAATAGAAGTAAAATCCATGCCCATTCCTCCCCCCACCCCCCAGGTTATAATCTGATAGCTCTGTTACTTAAGTTTCTTATCTGTTACTTTGTCATCTTTATTTCTGTCTTGCTCTTAATAAATTAAATATCTGCTTTCTTGTGGTCATATAAAAATTCATCAGCAAGTGATTAGGTACTATAAGGAAAACAAATTTTAAAAGATGTTTTTTGCCCTCAAATTGGGGAGGCAAGACTAACATTTCTGACATATTAATAAGAGCTGTTAATGTAATATTCTTAAGAGAGGTTTCAAGCTTCTTATCCTAGCACTAAAAAAATAAATTTGGTATTGACATATTTTGCTTTTTGTATCTGAATATATCCTTTGTCCTTTCCCTGCCCAATGACCCATGGGAGGGATAAATAAGTAAATAAATGAATGAATAAAAAGCAAAGAGGGAAAAAAGCAATTTAGCAAAACTAACCTACATTAGCTAGTTTGATGGTATATACAGAGTTCTATATCCATAGTTCTCCAAAGAAGGGAGATAATTTTCTTGTCTCGTCTCTGGGGCCAAGCTTGATTATTATAATCTTGCATTAGTCTGGCATTTAAGGCCCTCCATGCTATGGCTCCTTCCTACCTTTCCATCCAGACTAATTTCACATTACTCCCATTCATATATTCTATGTTGCGGCCAAACTAGCTCACTAGTGGTTCTCTGGACTCTATATGTCATACTCTGTATTGCATCCCTCCCCTCTTCCACTTTGAACCGCTAGCTTCTTTACAGGCTCTGGTGCCTTCCCTCATTTCCTGAGTTCATGGGATCACAGATCTGGAGCCTGAAAGAATCTTAAGAACTATCTATTCTTACTTTACAGAGGAGAAGTTAAGTGACCTGCTCAAGGGCACACTGGTAATAAACTTCATAGAAGATTTTAATCAAAATCCTCTGGCCCTAGAGCCAGGGTTCTTTTCCAGTTAGTCTGATAATGCTTTATCCCTCCTGAAATTACTTAGTATTTATCTGTGGATGTTTTGTATCCCTCTAGTAGGATGGAAGCTTCTTGAAGGTAAGGAATATTTTGTTTTTGTAATTCCAGTGATCTACCACAGTGCCTTGAACATAGTAGTTGTTTAATAAATGTTTATTTGTTAAATTTGTTAAAAGTGAGTGAAAGAACAGTAACCAATACAGGGCAATATGTGATCCTGTAATTTAAATGTTAAATTGTGTATTGCAAATTAAGTACTGTAGGTAACCTTTGAGGACTTGAGTAGTGAGGGTAAAGTTTCATGGAGAAAATAGGACTTGAGCCTAGAAATTGCTCAGTCTCCTGAACTTTTTCCTTTTCTGGTTCATCCTTCATACCACTACCACGAGATTAATCTTCTTAAGTAAAGCATTGTTACCTCTCTGCTCAAAAATGTTGATATTTTTCCATTACCTATAGAATAAGGTTCGAATTACTCTGACTAATGTTTAAGGCTTTTCAACAGTGTTCATTTTTAGCCTCATTCCTCCCTATTCTCCTACATGAAACTTTCAAGCCTGTTCTTTCTCACTATTTTCCTACATGAGAGACCGAATTGGGATACCCACTTTTCCTAAAATGTAACTTGTAAGCCACCTGGAAGGCAGAAAGTACATCAGTTCTGCCTAATTGTAATACTCTCCCATTTCTTCATCTATGAAAATCCTAAGGCCCAGCTCATCTTTTTCAAGGTCCAAGTTTTCCTTGATTACATAAACTGAAATTTTGTGTACCACTGATATAGCACTTAACTGATAATTTACATTCCCATTTAAATCTGTTCTCATCCTGAGAGGCAGCCAGTTTCATAGAGCACTGGACCACGAATTGTCCAAGTTTCCCTCTGTATTATTGGTGCTATTTGGGGCAAATCATTTAAACTCTAAGGCTCAGTTTCCTCTTCTGTAAAATAGGTAATTTTACTGCTCACCGCATAGGGTAGTTAGGAAAGTGCTTTGTAAGACAGACTGCTCTATTTGACTGATCTAATAACCCCTGAATATCAATATTGATGCACTCATTTTTACTATTTCCCATTTTTCTACAAAAAAGGGGAGAAGATTGATTTATTTCATTGACTCTTCACCATAATGGTTAGCCATTTGGCTATTAGTAGTCATTAAAAATCTACTATCCATGTTGATGTATACACTTGTTCAGAACAAGTAATATGAAGATATAAATTGGGTATGTGTACCCAATGAAATTATAAGCTTCCTGGCCTTGTACTTTCTATTTCCCAGAGGTATACAGTAGGCCTTTCATAAATAATTTTTTGGTTGAAAGGTTTGTAATAACAGTGTAAGAGAGCACTGAATTTAGAATTGGAAGCTTTGAGTTCTAATCTTAGCCCTTTGTCATTTACTAGCCATGTGACCCTAGACAAAGGACTGAACTTTTTGGAACTTCAGTTTCCTCGTCGGTAAAATGTGGGATAATAATTAGACTGCTCACTTCATGGAGTTGTTTGTGAAGATTAAATGACATAACAAGTTGCTCTTTAAAGTGGAGGTATTATATAAATAAAAACAGTTTATTGTTCCAGATGAGGCCAATGAGCAAGTGCGGAGGGAGCAGAAGAAGCCTTGTAGGTTGTAGTGGATGATAAGACTGGATACAATAAGGTTCAGATTTTAGAGGGCCTTGAAAACCTGGCAGAGTTTAGATTTTAATATGTAGATAACAGCCATTTGAAGGTTTTTAAACTAGAGTGACATGGTGAAAACAGTTTTTAAGAAAGATTAGTTGGGCAGCAGAGTGTAGGTCTTTGAAGTGTGCAGGGCAGCCAGTTTATAGTGAGAATGGAGAGAATAAAAAATTTAAGTTGGAAGGAATCACACAAATTTATCTAACCCATACCAGAACAATAATTTCCCCATTACAAATAACATTGCCAAAGAGAGGTCATACCGCTTCTGCTTGAAGAACTCTGTGAAGGGCAGCTATTACTTTCCCCAACGAGCTCTTTTTTTGGGGGGGGGGGCTAGGCAGTGGGGTTAAGTGACTTGTCCAGGGTCACACAGCTAGTAAGTGTCAAATGTCTTGAGGTCATATTTGAACTCAGGTCCTTCTGACTCCAGGGCTGGTGATCTATCCACTGCTCCACCTAGCTGCCCCTACCCAGCAAGCTCTTTTACTTTGGGACAGAGCTAATCCTTGAAAAGTTTTTCCTTAGATAAATCCCAAATCTGCCTCTTTGCAGCTTCCAGCCATTTGCTCCTGGATATATCTTCTAGGACTAAATAGAACAAGTAAAATAATTCTTAGAGAGACCAACCTTTATGTTGACCCATCTAAGTCTTCTCCTGGCTACCCATCTCTAATTATTTCATTTTATAGGACACTTCATCATACTAGTTGCTTTCCTCCAGAAACTCTTCAGCTTGTCAATGTCTTTCCTAAAAAGTGGGACTCAGATATGGTTTGACCAAGGCAGAATATGGTAGAACTAGAGCTTCTCTGCTTTTCAGTACAGCCTTTTTGGCTGTCAAGGCACATTTTTGTTGTCTCATTGAGCTTTCAATCTGCTAACATATTTAGATCTTTTTTACACATATTGTTTTCTAGGCAAGCCTCCCACTTCTTGTACTTGTGTAGATTTTTTGGGTTTAATTTCATCTTGATTCAACCTAATTTTTTTTGAAAGTTTTTATATTTTTTTTCAATTACTTATAAAAACAATTTTTAACACTCATTTTTTAAAATTTTGAGTTCTAAATTCTCTCCCTCCTTGAGAAGGCAAGCAGTTTGATATAGATTATATATGTGCAGTCATTTAAAACATATTTCTATATTAGACATGTTGCAGAAGAAAACAGACCAAAAAAAAAAATCCAAGAAAAATAAAATTAAAAAAAAAAGTATGCTTCAGTCTGCATTCAGTCTCCATCATTTCATTCTCTGGAGGTGGATAGAATTTTTCACCTTAAGTCCTTTGGAATTGTCTTCGATCCTTGTATTTCAGCCTAATATTCTAGCCTATTGTCTTCTTTGTACTAACTGCTATCCAGTGTGCTAACTCCTAATGTTTGTGTCATCTGCAAATTTGATGAGCATCATATCTATCCCTTGATTCAAATTGCTGTCTCCATATGGTTACCAAAATGATATTACTTGCTAGATCCAATGACTTCTTGGTCCTCAACTCTCTTGACTTTTCTTCAGCTTTGGACATTGTGTTCTCTGGTTTCTGTGATGCTACTCTCTTGGTTTTCCTATTCAGTCTTTTGCTGGATCATTATAATTTCCTCATGACTTTGTCCTGGACCTTCTTAGTCTAAACTCTCCCTTGATGATCCCTTGCTTTTAGTTATTACTTCTATTCAAATGAATTTCCATATGTATGTATCTAACCCTTATCATCCCTTTCCTAAGCTTTTGGCCTACATCACTGCTTGTATGACATCTCTATGAATGTCCCATAGGCATCTTAAACTCATTATGTCTAAAATAGAACTCATCTTTCCCCCTAAACCAAGCCCTCTGACAAATGTCCCTATTTCTATGTAGGGCACCACCATCCTTGTAGTAACCCAGGCTCACATCCTTAGTGTCACCTGCTCTTACCTTTCTTCCTTCCCTGTTGTCCCACCTTCCCAGTATTTAATCAGTTGCTAGGTCTTGATGAATTCTACTTCCACATATCTTGCCAAGATACCTAAACTCTAACTTTGTCATTGGGCATTTTACTTGTGAAAAATAAAGAAATATATAATTTTTAAAAATTAATTTATTTTTAGTTTTCAGCATTCACTTCCATAAGCTTTTGAGTTTTAAATTTTCTCTCCCTCCTTCCCCAAGATGGCATGCAATCTGATATAGGTTTTACATATACAGGGAATATATAACTTTTAAGACTCCCATCTCATTTTGTTGTAAAATTACTTTGTTTTCAATCAAACAACAGACATTTATTCAACACCTATATTTCAGGAATTAAGGAGAAGCAAAAACAGCCCCTCTACCTTTAAGGAACGTGACATTCTGGTGGGGAAGGGAGGGAATGACAACATGTACATAAAAGGTATGTACAAGATACATTCAAAGTAGATAAAAGGTAACCTTAGAGGGAAAGTACTTTTGATCCTGCCAAAGTGAGTATTCTATTCCTGTGTTCCTTAAATTCATTGTGGGGTGGATAATTATTACTGTTCCTTAGGAAGTTTGCATGTAGGAGTTAAGGGAACTAAGCTGGTCATTGGAAAAAAGGTAGGACTTAACTCTGCTTTTTTGTCTTGATGGTATTTTCACAGTGTTTACATTTTTAAAATCACTTGTGCAATTCTGAAATCTTTTTCTCTTCAACTGACTTTATGATGGGGCATGCTTGCTTACACAGTGGAAAAAAAATTAGGTTGAGGAACTAAAAAATTCATAGATCAAAGTTAGTTGGAAGAGTGATAATATACTTTGTTTTCGGGTATTTTTGTTTAATAATAGAATAGTGGTAGCATTCTTAATTATGACAACAATGGTTATTAATAGAACAATGCTATAGAAAGACCATAGAAAATTTATTGTATGGTAAATAACAATGCTTAGTGAATGAAGATTTTAATTAACTGATTGATTTGGTTATCCAGCAAATCTCTTTAAATTTTAATCATTATTAAAATTCTTTCAAAAATTTATTTGTGCTTATCATTTCTCATCTCATTTCTTATTTCTTCTGAAATTGAGTAAACTGAGGGGTACGAATGTAATTTCTGTTTAAATATAGCCAATTGAAAATAATATAATGTAATCTGGCTTTTCCTCAGGGTCATTGTTCTGAAAAATCTGTTTTTATCTATGTTTCTATACATTGAGAAGAATGAGATGAATTTGTACTGTGCAGGATATATTTTCGAAGTAGGCTTTTTGAACAAATCCCTGATTAAGTTGTTTTCTTGTGATTTGATGCTTTCTTATAAGATTGAGAGAGCCACAAAACAAAACAAAACAGCTAGTTGAGAGTTCGAGTTTAAGGCTTAACACACTTGGTTTAAGGACAAAGTTATGCATCCTTGTCAAGAGGTACTATAAAAATATTTTAATTATTCAAAGGATCTTCTCACAATATCCTTTTAAAATAACTAGATGGCAGTTATTTCTTTTGTCATTTTACTTGTGAGAAACTGAGGTACACTGAGTATAAAGGCAATGAGATAAAGATATCAATGAATTGTTTGGTTGCTGGTGCATATAATTGAGAATCAGGGATAGCCACTGGAAAAACCTTAGCTTTTGCATTCCTCTATGAAGTTCCAGAAACCTGGGTCCTCCTAAAGACTTTTAAAATTTTCCTTCATTTATTACATTTTTTAAAAAAGAAATCTCAATTTAATTCTAAAACAATTTAAGTTTTTTTTAAAAGTTCTCTAACTTTCCAAAATTGAAATTTTGGAGGATGTTCTTGTCACATTTTTTATACCCACTAAAATTTTGGGAAGTATTAACCTTTTTACAAATTTACTAAATTCTTTGAAAATTATATTTAAGCCTGGCTAATTCTTTTAAAAATCATACTTTATAACTTTAATATGTCTATCACAGGTTATGTATACCCAAAAGCATTGAAATCTGTTCAGTGGCCTTGATTATTTCCGTCTAATGAGAGAGCACTTAAGAATCAATTACTGCCTTTAGGGAGCATGTGGAGGGGTCATGGGATTATTTTTCTATTTAGATACACTTAAAGTGTTTGTGCTCTAAGGGTATTGCCTCAGGTTTCTCTATTTTTTAAAAACAGGACTGAACTTTAAATATACATGGACTGTCTAGAAGTTCTATGGAGCAAGAATTTTATAAACACTTTATGTGATACTAAAAGTTTAACTTTTTTGGTGCTGGATGACTTTTTTTCTTTTAGAGGTATTAATCACATAGAGGAACAAAATATTGGGAAAAGCTTGATTTGGAATTCTTTTTTTGTACATTGTAGAGGTAAGGAAGGTTACCTAAATCACTAGCACCAGGTTCAATGGGTATCATGAGCTACGACATCATTTTCATAGAGCTATGCTATCAGTACCTTTGAGAGATTCAATATTGATTGATACTTTTTATAAATGGAATTTTACATGGTATAATATCATTAGTGTCTTATGTGATGGTATTTTAAAATAATGAAAATGTCATTCAAAAAAAATTTTAGAGTGAAATAGCTAACTTTGCTACTTTGGATTTATGAGCTCAATGTGGGTATGCTGCCAATAATGTGGATCTCAACCCATCTATGCCCTCTCATCATTTTCTAGATCTTTTTGACATTGTACAGATACCAATGGAATATACAAGATACCATCAATTACTTCATCTTCATCAGTTACTATAAAATAGTTTATTTCCCTCCGTGGTGGGATATATGGTATAGTGGATTGAGGACTGGCCTTGGAGTCAAGAAGACTCGGGATCAAGCCCTGTCACAGACACATACTGGGGGGAGCAAGACACAGTCTCTCAGTCCATTAGACAGCTCCTTAAGTTAAAAATGAGTTAGTTCTTCTGCATTAATGGAGGGAATTTTCAATTCAGGAGCTCTGTCTGTGCCAGTAAAATCACAGATCCAGCAACATCCCCCCCCAAAAAAACCAAAGCTTATATATTGTGAGGGAAATAAAGTGTAAACATTGTTATTAAGTAGAGAACTGAGATGTCTGGGAAATAAGAAAAGAAATGCTCACCTAAGTTCACAAAACTGACCTTGGAAAAGAAAACATGCTTTTGCTATGATTTTAGTTGCATTCTAGATGTTTGTGTGAATGAATAAATATAGTAGTGCTTAGAAAATATGCATGACAACAAGATAATAGGTGAATAATTTTATAAGTACAACTCCTTTTCATGGCATTTGGTATAATTATAAAACAAAACTTAGGGGTTTGGAGTAGTATTATTTAAAGCATTTTTAGGAGACCAAATAGGACAATGCTTTCAATGTGTAATTACTTTTTAATCTGTAGGGGGTTTTTTTTCCCCCCATTTACAGGTTTATAATATATTTGTAATAGTACATTTATATGTTCCTATACTTTATTGGATTCATTTTTATTGCTACGGATATTCTATCCAGCTGTCTTGCCTCCTGCCTTCCTTGTCCAAGTTTTTCTGTAAATTCTCTATAGATTTTTCTTATAGGCCCTCCTCATGAACATCAACCCTCATGGATATCAACAAGCCAGACTGTCCAAATTTTACTATGCCTTTACTATTACTATTTAATCAGTGTGCTTCCTTTACCAGTCTTTCATGAGTGTGATGATATCTTCTGTAGGTAATGTCACAGAATTCCAGAGACTTTTCAACTAGTCCAGTGCTAAAGAATATTTTCAGCTACAACTCCAGTAAGTGGTTGTCTGATCTCTGTATGAAGATGGCCTGCCATTACCTCCTGAGGCAGCCCATTCTACTTTGGGATAGCTTTAATTGTTGGGACATTTTTCCTCATGGCACCCCTAAATTTATTTCTTCGAAACTTCTGCCCTCCGAGGTCAAGCAAAACAAATTCAATTATTCTCCCATGAAGCTCAACAAGCAATTCTTGAAGATATTTATCATGACTCCTCTAATTCTTCTCTTGGTTAAATGTCCCAAGCGTATATGCTGAGGTCTGTTTATACCTACTACATGTCTTTTCGTTGATCTTTGCTTCACCTGCAATTATAATTCTTCACTTGTGTTCAATGTAGTTACTGCTGGGAGAATAATAGCGTTAACAAGGTGAGCTTTAACATTAATGACAGTTTAAGATCATGGAAAATGTTATAAAAAGTTCCTGAATACCATTTAGGCTGATCTCTTCCATAGCCCTCTGGGTTCAGCTTTTTGTCTATGTGCAATTTATTTCCCAGAAATACATTATTTTTTCCTATGTGGAGAGTTAAAGCAGTCTCTTTTGAATGACAGTGGATCTCAATGAGAAGGTCCCTGTAGCCTTCCAGGAATTGATAAAATTAGCACAATGTCATCTGCCAGCATCCTCTCTGTCAATTGAGCTTTGAATCATCATATCATCCATGGCAGTGGTAAATAGTCTCCATGTTTAATATTGGCACTCCTTAGGCTGTGAAGGAAGTTTATCTCTTTGGTCCTGTGTTCACCCAATCTTATGTTATTTCAACATGTGTTTAGCATAGCGCATGACATTTCATTAGTAGTTTTAAAATAAATATTCATAGCATTAATATGAGTGCTTCAATATAGTCTAATGAATGAATTACCAAGGATTTTCAATACAGACACCTTCCTAGGCAAATCTGTCACTGAGAACAGGCCAATCACAAATTATCTTAATCTGTACTTCCTCTTTTCTTATTCCTATCCCTGTGTTTCTTTTCTTTTTTGATGAGGAATTTCATAACCTTTCCTTGCTTTTTTGCATGTAGACTCAAAACAGGTTGGCTAGTAACTAATTTAGAACACAGAAAATACCTTGTTACTAAAATGTACTTTCCCATGACATTCTGTTAGTAGGGGAGCTTGGATTTAATGTTATCAGAATGAGTCATGTTACATGCATCATTCAGCCACTCAGTGGTCTTCAGGAATACACTTTTCAATCTTGCTTCTTTGTTAAGTTTTTATAAGAAAAATCTGCCTTGTTTTCATATATATATATGTATATATGTATATATATGTGTGTATATATATATGTATATATGTATATATATGTGTGTATATATATATATATGTACCAGCTCTGTGCAGGATATTGGATAGGTGCTGAAGATGCAAAATGAAGTAAAATTCAGACTTCAGATATCCTTAAGAAGCTTCCCAATCTAGTGGGGAAATAGAGGGATAAGATATTTATGCAAATATCTGTGATGCAAGCCAAAATATAATCCCTAGTGCAAAGGAGAAAACCAGATAAAATACTGTGAGAAAGGTTACTTGAAATTGGGAAGAGGATATAGATCATTCTAGAAGAAAGTCAGTATTACTTGAATTTTATTTCTGATTAGTATTTGGATTGTTGAAGAACTGGAAAGAACTTTAGAGGGGTTCTCATCCAGTTCTCCATTTTTTAGATGAGGAAACTTGAGGCTAAGAAGGACTGTAATTTTTCTCTCCCCTCTTTTTTTTTTATGTCTTATTTTTAGGCTTAATTTTACTTTGAATGTTTTATTGATCCCTTTTGTCTTTATATAAGTCATTTCCCACTCTTCCTTCAGCTTGAATCCTTCCCAAAGAAAAAAAAAACAATTAAGCAAAAACATTTAATAGAGGACCTTGTCCGAAAATACATACAAGATTCTGGACAAGTACATCTTGCCTCAGAGAAGTTTTAATTTGTCATGGTCATCACAGAGAGTTAATGGCAAAAGCAGGCCTAAAACCCAAGTCTGACTCCAGGCTAATTTTCTGCTATACCATGTTGTTCTTCCAGAATTAATACTTTTCAAATGGTTCTGTGATCTTATCAGTTCAGGAGCTCACTCCAGTGATGCAAATTGCAACCCATCTAGACCTACCTATCCTGTGCAACTCTTGAACATATTCTCCTATAACTTCACTATAGGAGGTATACCTAATATTCTGGAGACTGTTCTTTTTTTCTTTTTTTGTTTTTTAAATTTTTATTTATTTATTTTGTTTTATTTTTCTTGTTTATTTGTTTGACTAGGCAGTGGGGATAAGTGACTTGCCCAGGGTCACACAGCTAGTGAATATTATGTGTCTGAGGCCAAATTTGAACTCAGGTTCTCCTGACTCCAGGACTGTTGGCTCTATCCACTGCGCCACCTAGCTGCCCTATTTATTTTGTTTATTGGTGTCTTTTCTACATTACCTAAATATCTCCTAGAATCCTCCATCACCCCTCAGAGAGCCTTCCCATATAAAAACAAAATGTTTTTAATGAAAAAAAAAAAGGACAAAACCAATCTCAACACTGAAAAGTCTGAAAATATATGCAGTGTTTCATACCTGTGGATCTTCCACCTCTGCAGAGAAGTTTGGGGGGGAGGGGGAACGGATGGACAGGGTGAGGATGTCTTCTCTCCTTCGGTGTTACTTGTTCTTTCTAATTCTGTAATGTCAACATTCAGTTGTTTTTGTGGTTGTTATCCTTTCCATATAAATGGTTGTGCTCATTATGTATATTGTTTTCTTGATTCTGCTTGCTTTGCATCAGTTCATCTTTCCACTTTTGTCTGTATTCATCATATTTCTTATAGCACAGTAATACTCCATTACATTCATGTATCATCTTTTATTTATCCATTCCTCAAAAGAGTGACATCTACTTTGTTTCTAATTCATTGCTATCACAAAAAAATTGCTGCTTTAAATATTTTGGTGAATTTGGAAACTTTCATGTCATTTGGAATATGTGCATAGTAAGAGAATCTCTGGTTCAAAGGGTATTTGTATAATTCCAAATTACTTTCAATAGTGGTTATTTAGCTCCACCAAAAATGCACTAATGTGCCTATCTTCCCATAAGTTTTCCAACATAGATCATTCTCATCTTTTGTCATCTTTGTCCATTTATTTGCTGGGTGTGAGGTGAAATCTTAGATTCATTCTGATATTCATTTCTTTTATTATTGTGAATTGACACATTATTCTTTCATATGGAAGTTAGTCGTTAGTAATTCTTTTGAGAACTGTTCGCATCCTTTGAAAAACTATTTGTTGAGAACTGGCTTTTGGTTAATCATACACATATATAATGTATCTTCTTTCACACACACACAATTATAGAATAATAGGCCTAGAGTTGGAAGGGGTTTGGCGGACAATCTGGTCTATACACACACTCCCATTTTACAGATGAGGAAATGGAGATGCCCATGGATATTATAAAGTGACTTGCCCAAAGTCTCACCAAATAGTAAGGATCAGAGGTGATATTTGAACCCCAACTTTCTTACTCCAGTGTTATTGCTTCATGAATTTCTTTTTCTGCTGTTTTTGAAAGTGGTTGCAGTGAATTGAAAGAATGATCAAATGGTTACTTAACCCTGCACAAACTTTAGCAGTCATTATGATTAACTGCAAAACATGAATCATAGGGAATATGGATGTTCTAACTTTAAAAAAAATAGGCAGTGAGAAGCCTGATCATGAGGTAGAACCAAATATACTAGTTATTCCAGCATTGTGGATGTCTGGAATAGATATCTGGAATAGGATTTGGGAGAGTTTTCAAAGTATTTTGTACTTTACTCCATGCAATCCTGAATTAACTGGAATTTCTTTTGCTTGATTAGTATATATGTTATATACTAATTATTACATATACAAATGTTATTACTAGATTGACGGTATAGCTACATGGTAGCTAGCTAGTCCATAAAGACAGCTGTCATTTTTAATTTTAAAAATCTAGATATTTCATGCTGAGTATCACATCATTAGTATCTGGGGAAATATAAGACTTTTTTATTTAGATAATTGTACTGGGTTAGAGCTAATTGCATTTTAAGTAGGATTGATTTAACTATCTCCTATTAAATTAAACATGATGTTATAATGCAATTGCATTTAAATAGGCTTTTTTCCTTTATGGTGAGCTTAGGAAATAATAGATTATATGCTGTCAAGTTGTAAAATTCAGTGAAGTGATTTAGAATTTCTAGAAGCAAATTACTTTTGAGTTTGTTTTATTTCTATTTAAGACTTTACAGAAAAGATCAATGCTATTAATAAGATAAAGTATCCTCTACCTTTATTAAGTTTATTTCTGATCATTATTGTATTTTAAATAGTTGCTTGTTTTCCGACAGTAATATATGAAGTAATTGAGTAAAAAAATGGTTGGATAGTTTGACTGCATGACAGACTGTAATTATGGCAAAGATTCAAGGTCATTGAAACCATATTACACATAAATTTTGATGACAAAAAAAACCTAGTGGCTATTCTGAAGTGCCAACAGAATTTACCCTTGCACTCTATAGTACCTTAGATTCATTGACTTATACATTTCTGAAATGAACTTTATTCAATGTGTACAGATTACTTTTTAAAAGTGCCATTGAAAGCTGTCTGTCAGAGAACAAAGCCAGTTTAACCAGTACCCATATCACCTGGAGCACATAACAGGTGGGCAGTCCTTCTAATTATGAGTGATGAGTGTAATTAGCATTTTATCCTTTTAATTTTTCTCCACGTCTAACAAATAATTTTTTATTTGAGGCTTGTATAGATTGTTGTGACAGTTTAAAAATGTAGAGATTCTTAGGTTTGGATTTGCTTGTTAATTATGATTTGTAATTTGCATGTTAATCTTGCTGTACTTTTATGAAATGTCTAGATAATAGAAGAATTTTATAAGTTTGGTTTCTGTTAGCAGTATGCTTAGCAAAATATAGTACAAACAGCCATGTTTCTTAGTAGAAAATGTTTTTGCTTTCTATATTTGGGTCTGCATTGTCTTTTGTAATGATGCTTTTTGAATTATCTATGTCCCCACTGTGGGAGAGGAAGTATTTGCTGACAATATAAGGGCCATTTTATAAAAAATTGTTTTCCTGAGACTATGAACTTTTGTCTTTGTGTCTCCAGCCCTCATAGGGTGTTATCTGCCCTATCTCCTCCTTCAACATAATAGGTTCTAGAATCAGATTTTGGAACTGGAAATAGATCTCAGAGGCCAGTGAGTCCAAATTCTTCATTTTATAGTTGAGGAAATCAGAGCTCAGAGAGATGAAGTGACTTGAGTAGGGTCACACATGTAATTAGTATCTAAGAAGAGATTTGTCTGTACCCAGGCCTTCCAGATTCCAAGTCTAGTAACCTCTCTAGAATTAAATGTATTGCCTCATTTTCTTAAGATGTTTATTGATTATCAGCAACATGTTTTACTTTGAACGTGTATATAAAACCATTTCACTTCTCAAACTAGTGAATATGACAGATATTGAAAATATGGAAAGGGGAATATAGTGCATGATGTAGAGCTTCTGGTTTTCATAAATATTTGCCAGTAAATCAAATCTTTACAGAATTCAAGAGTTTTGTTTTTTAAGTTGAAACTATTGTTTTCCACATTCAGACTATATAATTCCAGGGTTTTTACTTTCTAGTGAGTGTCGTTTTTGGTTACACATTGACTTTTTAAATCTCCTCTAAGAATGATTTTTCTTAAGATTTAGAGAAATTATTTAGGTAGGTCTGGACCTTAAACACTTTCTAAGAGTATTTATTTAACCAAATTTTGGAAGCAGGAAGACTCAATGTAATATACCAGAATAAAAATTTCTTAAATGTTATTGTATTCTGCCTTTGAAAGATTAAAATAAATTTTCAAATGACCATTATTTGTTACCCATTTAAAAAATAGTTTAAAAAGTTTTTCTGTGAAAATAGCTCTTTGACCCCTTTGTGTTTTGTCCCTTTTTGTTGTTTTGCTTAAGACTGCAGCTGCACACATTTTTCAACAGATCACATGCCATGTCACCTAAATCTATGACCAAGAGGCAGTTTTATCCCTAGGAGACCATAATGCTTCAGTTGTCCTGGATACATGACATCATGTTGTATTGTAATCAAATAGAAGCCTTTTGCAATGCATCTGGGATTTATATCTGATCTCCAGTCTGAGTAGCAGGTCTTCATGAGATGGACAGTGTCTTATTATGGAAAAAACTGTGAAAATTGAGAATTGTTAAACTGATGAGAAAAATGATTCTCCTTTGTGGATTTTAGTTTGTCAGAAGTCCTCTTAAGTTCTAAGTTGTTTTGAAATTGTGATGCAACCTTATAATTTTTGCTACTAAATTATTCATTACTGGTAACTTAAATGTTGGGAATGAATGTTTAGTAAGAATTTGATTTTCCCTTTTTTCCCGAACTGAGACATTCTTCTGTTTCAGCAACTTATGTTTAGTATCTGTAAGATATTAAAATGTTTTGTGTGTCCTGTTGTTTTAACTATTGGAGGGAAGGTAGCATCTTCTCATAACTAACTGATATTAATGATCTCTTTCTAAAAGATTGGGATTATGAAGAGAAGGAACCCAGAGTTTGAATGGAAACTTGTTTCCCTTTATAATAGATACTAATCTAAGGCTAGATTTACACTAGTAAAATGAATTGTAGAACTGAGTCAATTAAATAGGCTAGTCAAGCAAAAACTATTACCTTTCAGCAAACATCTTTGAGTTCCTTCTGTGTTCCTATCAGTATTCTGGCATGCTAGGGAAGGTCTGAATTAATTGTATAGCTCAGCTCTCACTTTATAAGGGCATACCTGGCCTACTTAGTCAAATAAATGGCTTTCTGGAAAAAAAGAAAATGGGAGAAACACCATTGGTTACTGCCCAATTCTCCCATGACAGTCCTTTTACCTGGGAAATGTTTGAAATTTGCAGATGAAATTATACTCTCCTGGATTGTAAAATGTCTTGATAATGGAGATAAAGCCAGCAAAGATATTAAGTGCCTTAAAAAAAAGTTTATGAAGATCATGAATTGACATACAGCAAACGATTTTGTAAAATGTAAGACTATCATTTTTATTACGGTTTTGATTTAACATAGCATACAAATATAAGCACACAAACCAAAGGACAACTCTCCCAATATATAAGCAAAAAAAAAAAAACCTGACAAAAAGAATTTCTAGTGATAGTACATGACAACATATACTTTTGTAATTTATTTTTTGTTGAAAGAAAGCTGTGTTTAACAGAGTAGTACCAAGATATGCGTTGAATTTAGTCTGACTTTTGTTGCATTGTAATATTATCTTGACTTACTCAGTTGTATTGTGTATATATTCTTACAGATCTCCAAATGTTCATAGGGACTATTTGTGTTCAACCTGAGGTAGAGTCTTCCAAGCTTCTATTGGTCTACTCAGCCACGGTTGGACGAATTGTACCTTGACTCCAACATCTTGTTGTCATTTTGGTCCTTTTCAAACATGAAGGACAACAACCATTCTTATGGATCTACTGTCTTTGCAATTTAATTCAATATGAATTTTCCTATATATCTTTGAAGTAAATGTAAATCCATTCTTCTAAAAATGTACTTGCCTACATTACAGGATGAAAATTAATTTGGATTCTATCAATTCAGGATTTGTCATAATGCCATTCATCCACCTTGAAGTTTCTTTGTAGGAATTTGAGGGGGAGGGAGAAAAGTTTCCTAAATAAAGTAAATTAATAGTTTAAGCAAGGAAAATGTTTAGCCTACATAAGTGAATACTTCTTCACTAGTCTGAAAGCATCCCTTTAACCACAGTCAAGGAAGACTGCCAATTATGCATGGTTCCTAAAGTCCTTTAGATTTCTCTTAAAATAGACGTTCTCTTACTTCCAATACAGTATAGGGTTTTGTTTGACCTAACCAATTTTCTGATTGGTTCTATAGTCCATAGTAAAGTGTTGCTTTGATGTGGATACAACAGATTCTCCATAATGAATTACACAGTAACGGGGCTTAAACATTACCTTAGGTTCTTAACTCTAGGAACAATATATTGTAGTCGTACAATCAAAAATAGTTGAAAGAATGTTAACATTTTCATTCTTGAATCTTTATTATCCTTTTCTATTATTTGTATTAGTCTAGGAAAACCTCTCCAAATGAGGGAGGGTTTGGCAATCAGTCTATGCACTGGGTTCATAGTAGGTGCTTAATAAAATGCTTGTTGATTGATTCTTTTAATAGACGAGAACTTCACATATATAACAGTTTCAATTTACTGAAACTCTTCACAAGATCCTTTTGGACATACTTTCCATCTGCACAAATTATAGGTCCTTAAAAGGCTTCTCTTTGGAGGTTCTTTTAGTTGCTGTATCCAGAGAAATTAATTACTTGTTTTGCTTATTTTATGTTAACATATGACTTGTAGATAATAATTTATCTACAAATGTGGTTTGCAATCCAAGTTGGTCATGGTAGAAACTCTTCTGAATTGTTTTGGCTCCTCAAATTTAGCATCCAATGACTAATTGAGTGGTAAGCCTTTGTACTTAGCTATGTTATTCCTCCCATGACAATCTATTGCAAGGTTGTTATGCAAAACCTCTCCATCCTTGTAACTAGCACCTGCCAGAGCTTATGTTTTCCTAGCATAACCTTAGAGAATCCATGATTACCTCTATACCATGGTAAGTAGGGCTTTAGTGGAGGAATAAGTAAATGAACATTATAGTTCACACAGGGCCTATGTTATGTGATTTCACAGAATCAGAATTGGAAGGGACCTCAGATTATCTAATTGAACCTGCACTTAAACAAAAATCCACTTCACTGTTGAAATGACAACTAGTTATTTAGTTTTCACTTGATGATGAGATCCAGGAGAGGGAATTAACTATTCTCTGGGCAGTCCATTCCTTTTTGGAGGCACCGCTGATCCTTAAGAAGCATTTTCTGAAGTCCAACTAAAACTTCCTTCTCTGCACCTTTTAAGTCTGTCTTCTATATGACTGCCTTTCAAATTCAGGAAGAGAGCTATCATGTTTCCCCTTTTCTTCAGGTTTTTCTTGTATGTGAAACCTTCACCATCCTGATCTGCTTTTTTTGGACACAGTACAGCTTGTCAGTGTTCTTCTTAAAATATAAATGCCAAAATTGAATGTGATAATCCAGATATAATTGTTCCAAGTCTGGTAACTTGAACTCATTTAAAATAGGTGCTACTTACTATAAGTAGTGAGAAGTATTCCTTACTTTTCTTGAGTTTTAATTCCCTATAAAATATTTTTGTTCTATTTCTCCCAGTCTCAAAATGATTCTCTTTGATAGAGAAAATGGCCATTTTTTTTTCATTTTTTATCATTATTATTATTATTATTCACCATTGAGCATAACCTCTTTATTTTATAAATAAGGAAACTGAGGTTCAGAGAGGTTGTAACTTGCTCAGTGTCACACACTAAGTGACTGAGCTGAAAAACCTACTAAACTGCATGTTCTTCAATCCAGTGAAAAAGACCCATATGTAACAAAATATTTATAGCAAATCTTTTTGTATTGGCAAAAAACTAAGAAAATACTTGTCCCCTTAGAGGAACGGCTGGACAAATCATGAGATATGAATGTAATGGAATATTATTGTGCCATAAGGAGTACCAGAGTCTGTTTCAGAGAAACCTGAAGAAAGACTTGGTATGAACTGATGTATAGTGAAGTGATCAGAAAGAAAACAGTTAAACAATAAAAACACTGTAACAAAAAACAACTTTGAAAGACTTCAGAACACTTATCAATTTAATACCCAACCAGTTCCACAGGATCAGTGATCAAAAAGAATGCTTTCTGTCTACTTCCTGACAAATGATAAACACTAAAGATCCTGAGATAGAAATTTTTAAAAATGATTAATGTGGGAATTTGCTTTGCTTGACTGTGCATATTTGTTCCAAGGGTTTTCTTTTTCTTTCTTTTTTTTTTCCCCCCCAATATTGGGGAGAGAAGAGAATATGAGACGGGAAACAGTAAATGCATTGAAAGAATATTTGGTTTCTTGATTTCTTTTTTTTAAAAGAACTTTATAGACCTTTGACTGGATCTAATCCCTATGAATAAGACCCACAACCTAGGGAAACATCATTTGGGAAGGAATTATTTTGAATGTTTTTAATTGATAAGAGTTGTAACATCCCACTATGGTGTTTTTTTTTTTTAGTTGATTTATAGAACATAGCTTTGATGACTCCAACAGGTTATCTCCCATGCATATGTTAAGATCATATGTTTACTTACTTATTAGGTACAGAGGTGGAGATAAATGTCTTTTGTAATCCTCTTGACATCAAATGTCTTCTCTTCTCACCCCTTTGCAGTATGTCTTCATTCCTACTACACCTCTGAAACTGCTCTTTTCAAGGTCACTATTGATCTCTTTAAAGCTAAATCTCGTTGCTTTTCTCAGTCCTTATCCTTCTTGACCTCTGCAGTTTTTATCACTGTTAAGCTTTCCCTCCTGTATTTTCTTCTTCTTTCTTTCTTTTCTTTCTTTTTTTTTTTTTTTTCTGTTAAGGACTTTATTTTTTTAATGAATTTATTTTGAATTGTCAACAATCACTTCCTTAAGCTTTTGAGTTTTAAATTTTTCTCCTCCTCCCTCCCTGCCTCCCTCCCCAAGATGGTGAACAATCTGATATAGGCTGTACATATACATTCCTATTAAACATATTTTCACATTAGTGATGTTGTAAGTAAGAGTTAGAACCAATATCACTTCTGTGACCAGCTCATGCCATAGGGGATAGAGCACTGGGCCTGGAGTCAGGAAGACCTGAGTCCAGCCTCAGACAGTTAACCTGTTTGCCTCAGTTTCCTCAACTGTAAAATGGAGATAATAATAGTATCTATCTTACAGGACTGTTGTGAGGATCAAGTGAATTTTTTACAATATTTGTAAAAAAGCACTTAGCACAGTGTCTGGTCCATAGTAGGCACTATATAAATGCTTGTTCCCTTCACTAAAAGAGTTCCTTCTTACTATTGGATCAATCCTTTTTGGTTTCCTTTGTAGGTTTATCATCTATGTCCTGTCTCTTATACTTAGGTATTCCTCAAGGCTCTGTCTTGGGCCCTCTCCTTACTGTTTACCTCTTCTCTCTTGGTGATCCTATGGATTCAGTTAAAATCAGTTCTGTTGTATATGACATATGCATTACTAAAAATTACTGTACTATGCAAAATTGTGCATAAAAACCACTGGACTAAAGGGGAAAGTGGAGTTAAGGGCACAACATTCAAAAGCTTTCTCAGTGACATTTTTTTTTTTTTAAAGACAGGGAACCTAATACAAGTGGTAGCACAATTTTAATGCATGTCAAGTGGTCAGGAATTACATAGATTGGACTCCTGCTTAGCCTTTGTTCTGGTACTCACAGGGTAGGGTCTGGCAAAGTTGAATCTCTGCCAGTGAAATGGTGGCCTTGAAGAGCTGCAGTTCAGGGACTAGGAGCCTTAGCCATAGAGGAGGGTAGGGTGGGGGAGGTAGGAATCAACCAGGCCTCTTCAGCCCACGGTTCCTACTTTGCAAGAAGATATACAATAAATTTACTACTTTGCTTGGAAAGTGACTTGAAGTTTGCTTGTAGAAGTAGGAGTTAGGGCTGTAGCTTATGAAATTTGTGAAATGGTGCAATTTTCTGTATTCTAACTTTTTTTGAAGACAGTCACGCATAAGCAAATGCAAAATTTGAGTTATGCCCAAGTTGTTCCCTAATATATCCAAACATATATATTAGAACAGATTTGCATTTTCAAAATAAGCGATTATAGCAAAACTATGCAAATGACTTCCAAGTCTGCATATGCAGCTCTCATCCCTCTCTTGAGCTCCAGTTCTGCATCATTTAACTATCTTCATGATGTCTCTACCTAGATATCCTGTAGGCATCTCAAACTTAACTTGTCCAAAACAAGAAAGGGAAGTCCACCTCCCACAACTCATCTTTCGTCCTAACTTCCCTATTTCTGTCAAGGACAGCATCATTCTTTCAGGTTCCCAGGTTTACAAATTAGGAGTCATCTGTGACTTCTCTCACCACCCTCCTCCCATATCCAGTCAGTTTGCCAAGTCTTGTAAATTCCATCTCTTCAACATCTTTGTGTGCATCTATCCCCTTCTGTCTAATTACATCTAGCACCTTGCCATTTCTCACTTGGACTATTTCAATAGCCCCCTAATTGGTCTGCCTGCCTTAGGTCTGTGCCTTTTCTAATCCATCTTCCTATACTGTTGCCAGATTGATAATCCTTAAGCATAAGTTGGATCATATTTTCCTCTGCTTGAAAAACTTTAGTGGTTACCCATAGCCTTTTAGGATAAAATACAAATTCTGTTTGCTATTTTCAGTTTATCATCCTAGGCTGATTATATAATTTTTTTCTTCACGTGTACTCTGTGTTTGAGCCAGACAGTACTGTCTGTTGCTCTCCATACACCATGTTGTATCTCCTGCCTTTCTGCTTTTGTCCAGGCTACCCCTCATAAATAGAATGTTTTCTGTTCTTATCTGTGCCTCCTGGTACCCCCTACCTACGTTTAAGACTCAGTTAAAGTGCACCTCTTTCAGGAGGCCTCTCTCTAGTTCTTAGTACCCCTCTCCCTCAATAACTTTTAAAAAATTTAGTATATATCCTGTATTCATTTAACTGTGACTTCTTGTCCCCTTGTAGCATGTTAACTCCTCAAGGGCAGGAACTGTCTCACTTTAGTAGCACAGTGCATGGCACAAAGCATGTAGTTAATAAATGCTTGTTAATTGCTTGATTTTGCTGTTGTCATGGAGGATATCCACTACAGAGCTCAAATTGGAGAGGCTTTCTTTATGGATGGAAGTCTTCTAGATGCTCCTATTGGTTAGTTGATGACATTGTGCTGATTGCCTCAAACCCCCGAATGCAGAAAGATTCACAACCTCTTACAAGAGATAAGATAGCAATCCCCACAGAAAACAAAACAAAACAAAAAACAAATAGATGAAGAATGTCTTGTCCAGGCTTTGATAATCCAGCCTTTTGACCTGGTTCCATATATATGTATGTGTGTTTTTACACACACACACACACACACACACACACACACACACACAGTCTTGGACAAGTAACTTGGTTGTGGTGAAGTAATATTGTAACAAAGGCAGACTGAGACAGTTTTCTTCAGGGCAAGATAACAATATATTAACAGTGATGGGTAAACTGTTAGTAAAGTGGGTGGGTCACGCTGGCCATTTCAACCAAAAAGCCAGGGACCTATCCATGATCAATTTATTAGACTAGCAATAACTAATAAATTGGGTCAATAGCCTCTCTCTGATTGGCCTGTCAGTATATCATTTGGACCTCCCCTGACAAAGGTAAGATGATCCCAATTGGTAGGCATTTTAATAAGGAGGTGGGTTAAGAGTGGACTCAGCTCCTCCTTCTTTGCTTCCTCCTTGGGAAAGTAAACCTCAGGTGATAGGATTATCTGCAGGTGGGGAAAGTGGGTTGGCCTTCAGGTGTGGCTTATCATGACCCATTTGGAGTTTTCTTAGCAAAGATACTGGAGAGGTTTGCCATTTCCTTCTCCAGCTCATTTTATAGATGAGGAAACTGAGGCAAACAGGGTTATGTTTGCCCAGAGTCACATAGCTCTAGAAAGTATCGGAGGTCAGATTTGAACTCAGGAAGATGAGTCTTCTTGACTCCAGGCCCAGCACTCTATCCACTGTGTCACCTAGCTGCCCAATTGCTGTGGCAATTAAGGAATATTAATTGCTTGATGGGCATCAACTACTTCTAGTAAGTAATCTTGGCTAGAAAATCAGAACTATCTCAATCAGGATTCCCCCCATTCCCATTTGGTTTCTCCTTGGAGATGTGATTATCCCCAACTTTAACAAGAAAAGAGAACAGGAGAACCCCCACCCACCCAGGAACTCCGGCCTAGCTGTTTTTTTTTTTGTTCGTTTGTTTGTTTATCTGTAAATAAAAAGCAAAGGCCCCAAATTCCTCATTGGGTACTCCGGGGATAGTTCAGACTGAGAGAATGTCTTTTGAGCTATACTGCAAAATGGGGATATGACCAAGTGCAGAATAGAATGGATTACAAAGTAATGTTAGTTATTAAATAATATAGCATAATATTAATTTTCCTCAAGATGAACAGTGAACTAGATCCAGAATTGAATTAGAGTGGGCATTTTTTGTGTGTTATGTTCCCCTTTGACAGTCTGGTGGAATCAACAGACCTCTTCTCTGAATAATAGCATGGAACCCTGAGGGAGAGAGGCAGAGCAGCATATGCCAGGCAAAGCATACCACCATCTCTACTCAGATCCTTCTGGGGACAGTCCAAGGCCCTGAACCCAAGAGCCTTGGTAATAACAGTGTTTCTAGCCCAGTATACTCAGACATCATGGAAACTGATATGATGTTGTCAATCAAAGTAACATTAAAGAAGAGGCATTAATGTCTACTTTGCTGCACCCTAAAGACCATGGGACCTCTATATCTGACTTGCAGCAGAAACCTTTCATATGTTTTCTCCCCCCATTAGATTCTGAACTCCTTGAGAGTAGGAGCTGTCTCATTTTTCCGTTTGTATCCCCAGCATTTAGCACATTGCTTTGCGCATGCTTCATTCATGCGATATTTTTTTGTCTGCATTCGTAATAGAAGAAATGCTCAATTTCAGTTAGAAGTTAGTGAAAACCCAAGTTCACTGAACCTTTGAGATCTGGGTAGACTCCAAGTTAAGAACTCCTGGTCTAGAATGTTGAGTGTAACCACTGAGGAAGGTTTATGAGAGAACAAAGATAAAAGCACAGGATGAGAAGACCTAGGTAATTTGTGATCTGCATAGTTAGAGATAGTACCCACATCAGTGATAACACAGATGCACTGAAGATAAGTTGTTCAGTTGTTTCAGTCTTTTCCAACTCTTCCTGACCCCATTTGGGGTTTTCTTGGCAAGTATTCTGGAGTGGTTTGCCATTTCCTTGTCCAGCTCATTTTACAGATGAGGAACTGAAGCAAACAGGGTAAGTGACTTACCCAGTGCCATACAGCTAGTAAATTATGTGTCTGAAGTCACATTTGAACTCAAGTCTTCCTGACTCCAGGTCTGACACTCTATCTACTGCACACTAGCTGCCCCATTGAAAGTTAGAAGTGTGGATACTCCCTCCACTAATAAAATTCACATTTCTCCATACTTAGTACACAATTTGTTAATTGCTTTGGCTAAAATAATTAATTACCATGTGGAAAACTCTTCACATTTAGCTCATTTCTTTCTTTGGGCCTTTCCAATTTACTAAAGCCTATCAGATTTTCACTTCTACCATAGGATGAAGTATATCAGAATCACATTAGTGGTGGTCACTTGAACCTTTACTTATTTGAAATGTCTCTTCTCAGACCTACTTTTAAGTGGTGAATATTTATATTTTGAGTGCAGTGTTATCCTGACTTGAAAAAACAAGTTAATTGATAATATAAATATTAAAGACTAACCAGAAACATTTTAATTTGAGATTTAGTTATATACCTCAATTTTTTTTTCAAAGCTATGAGTATACATCAAATCAGCCAAAGGGATATAAAGAGGGAGGATAGATAGTATCCTTAACATTTTTATGTTTCCAAAAATTTTAGTTTATTGAAGTTGAAATTATTAAGAATGGTTTGAGTGCATAGTATGATTGTATTTTAAGCCCACATTCACTAATATGGGGTGCAGTGGACCATATGTCTAAAGAACAAGGAAATGAAACTCTATTATCAAAAACGTGAATTCCCAATTGCAGCACTTTTTAGAGAACCAAAAGTTTTTAGTTGTATTCTTTTCCATGACCACAGACTGTACTTTAACCAGTCAGATGACTTTGAACAGGTGGCATTTGCCCATTGATCATACCAGATTGCCCAAAAGTGTTCCACTAATTGGTACAAATCCTGAAAATAACAATCATTTTAATATGTCAACTTTGTATGTGAAGGATAGAATGGATAAAAGTGGAGCTAATTGTATTAGCAATAATCATTTAGATTTGGTGTGAATTTTTTAAAAAAGGCTTAAAATTACAAATGGAAATTCATACCCAAGTAGTTTTTTTCTGTAAGTAAAACTTTCTGTGATTATGACAGTATGCTTTTAAATAAAATATATTCATTCTCTCCTAGAAGAAGGCTTTTACTATGAGTGCTTTGTAATAGGTCTGACAAGACAGACATGAATTGAAATATGGGGAATTGGAGTACTCGCCAGTTGAAGCATGCTTGTAGAGTCTATGGATGTGGTTCATCTAGGCCAGGTGACTTGAACTCATCCAGGGTGATTAGATGTTCTCTTACTTTCTCCTACGTTATCTTGGGAATCAAATCCCAGGTTAGCCATTTTTGTGCTAGTCCACAAATCATTCTTCTTGGCAGAGAAAACAGACGCAAAAGTAAGTGCTAAGCAGCTCTGCCTTCTCTCTGAGATCAGTTACCATAATTTTGTCTCTTCTTTGATCCTTCTGTTTTCTCCATTTTATTTAAAAAAAAACCACACAAATTAATAACCCCTTTTTATCTTTAGCATTCCTCTCATCTCCTAAATGTTTTCTAAAGTCCCTTCCAATTAGAGTGTCTATTGTCCCTCTTCTCCTGGTACAAAAGTTCCTTTGATGACCAAATCTGGAACTCTACATTTAGAATTTCTTTCTAGCACTATTTTTCAATCACTTATAAATTACTTTCCCCTCCCACAAATTTTTACAGTCTGAGAAGCCCAGAAGTTGCTCAAAGGAAGGAGACATGCTAATGAGCCTGGATTACAATTAACTTTGGGTACTTGTAGACTAGCATTCAAATGCTTACTTGGGCTTCCTACCCCCCTCACTACCTTTCTGAAGTGAAAGCATCAGGGGAGAAAGTGGGTGAATTATGTGAGTATATATAATGCTTAGCATAATTTGGTTTATTTCCTAGGTGGCCAATGAAGATTATAATTTTGATTATCTTCATTCAGATATCCTAGCGTTTCCCCTGATTTTGCATGAGAAAGTTGGAATTGTAGGTAATAGATTGTAGTTTTTAAAATTTAAATTTAAAGAAGAAAACCACATTTGGAAATTCAGTGCGTCAGGCTATTAATAAAGACTTTAAAGTAGGCAGTAGCTGTCTAGTAAATACCTGGCTCTTTTTCTTTTTGTTGTAAAGCAAAAAACAAAAACAAAAACAAACAAACAAACAAAAAACAACCTGGTAAAATGAGTAGTTTGGATTATTTATTCTAAATAATGATGGATTCAGTGGGGACATTTTCCTTGGTTTCTCAAGTAGTGGGATTCCCCCCCTCCACTCCCCCTCTTCCACCCTAGGGATAAAAGGTCCATTCATATACATTGTTTTATATCTTTACTGTGATGATTGGATGAATTATTTAGAATTTGCTTTTAGAAAAGGAATATCAAGTAGTAGGATCTAGGAATCATTCTAAATATTAGTTTTTGTTATTTCTTATTTTTTATCTTTATATATTATAAGGGATTAAAAACTTGGTTTTATGTCTTTAATTAATAAAAAAAAATTTTGTATAGAATTTCTTTTTATTGCCTATTCATGTGATGGACTACAACAGCATTCAATAAGTAATCTTTTGATTATAAATGTGGGATATTTTCCATTACCTTATTCCTACTCTAAATTTATTATATTATATGGCTATTTTACATATAAATATATACATAAATACACATCCATGTATAAGTATATGTTGGGATGGGCATTGAAGTTAGTACTTTGAGTTGCACAAACAGGTTAAGAGTCTTAAGGATTACATTGATTTATAATTGTTTTCTTTGTTGCAGAGCCATAGGATTAAATGGGTCCGGTAACTGGAATGACTCCAGATAAGAGAGCTGAAACTCCCGGAGCAGAAAAGGTTGCAGGATTAAGCCAGATTTACAGAATGGGAAGCTTGCCTGAAGCAGTTGATGCGGCCAGGCCAAAAGCTACTTTAGTGGACAGTGAATCAGCAGATGATGAGCTCACAAATTTGAACTGGCTTCATGAAAGTACTAATCTTCTAACAAACTTCAGCCTTGGAAATGAGGGTCTTCCTATTGTTAGTCCAATATATGACATTGAAGGTGATAATGTGCCATCTTTTGTACCATCTTATCAGAACACAGAAAAAAAATCAGGGAATTCAAAACCCCCTTACTCCTTTAGTCTTCTCATTTACATGGCTATTGAACATTCTCCAAATAAATGTCTGCCGGTCAAAGAAATCTATAGTTGGATTCTGGAACGATTTCCATATTTTGCTACAGCACCAACAGGTTGGAAGAATTCTGTTCGACACAACCTTTCTTTAAATAAATGTTTTCAAAAAGTGGAGAGAAGCCATGGGAAGGTGAGATTTTTTGACTACTACTTTGGTTTTTTTTTGGAGGGGGGGGAATCTATCTAGCATTTTAAATGTAAAAGCAATCAAGAAGGTTAAATATATTCTTCAAATCAAATTATTTGCCACAAGCTCATTATTGGCTTTAATTTCAGAGTTTTTAACTCTATTTTCTTGCTTTAGTACTGGATGTATTTAATTATAGTAAAAGATCTTCATAAATTTGTCTGGTTTTATGTAGTCACTTTAATGTTTTTAATACTATATTTGCCTCAATAGCTTTCATTGTATCATTTTGTTCTTTGTGGAAAAGTTAAGGTGGAAGGGTAATATTTTGTTTTCTAGGTGAATGAGCCACAAGAAATGGAATAATTATTTGGCTTCTATAATTTTTTAAAAATTTAAATGCCTATGATGTACAAAGCACTGAGATACAAAGGTTAAATAAAGACATTGTACCAGCACTCAAGGAGACAATGCAGACATTGCTTTCTTCATTTTATATCATGAAAGGAGTCAGCTTTTCATTTAAATTTCAGCCCAGTAAGATCTAATTCTTAATTTGATTTCTTTTCATCATTACTGTCATTTATAGCCACCACAATCAAGGGACTTGGAATTTGCAAGTTTGTAAATTGGCCAGTGATTTGCTATCTGACTTTGTAAAATTTCTGTGCTTCATTCCAAATTATAAAATGGAGATAAAACTGTCTCCTTGATGCATGATGAAAAGACTGACTAAATGTGTTTTGTCAATTAAGAAAAGCTCTTAAATGTCGGACAGTAAAGTAAAATACTGTAGTGATAGTTATAGAATTCTTTTGTAGCAATAGTATTTGTCATATTCATTTACCCTCATCCGTCCATCGTCACTTAATTTGTTAGTGAATGCAGTGAGCTCCAGTTTTCTGGGAGGTTAAAAAAAAAAACCCAACCCAAAACTTTTTTGAAATTTTTCCAGAAATATTTTTTAAATCTTTATGTGCCTTATTTAAACATAAGAGAGTGAACATAATTTAATGTTATCTTATCTTGATGACTCAGGTTCATTGATATGAATAGCTATTATTGTAATATACATTAGTTTTTACTTTTTCTGTCAGTTTCTTGAGGGTTATTGAAGAATTTAACAAGCACTTATTAAGGCCTCCTAGGTATCAAAATCTGGGTTATGTTAGGGATACAAAAACAAAATAGTCCATATTAAATTAAAGAGCTTAAATTTATTTGAAAGATGAACAACATGTATGTAAATACAAATAATATCCAAGGGGAGGGCACAGATTTACTATGAAGAACAGAGAATTCCAGAGTTCACAGTGAAAAAGAGAAAATAGGGACACAAGCTCCCTCACCTACCATCTAGTTGCCTTTTCAAAAAAAAAAAATATTACTGTCATGACATGCTTTTTTGATGAAACTAGATTGGCTTTTAGTGGCCACTGCTTCAATTTCTGAGCCCTCAAAAAGCCCTAAATCTGGACATTGGAGAGCCCTGGTTTGGATCCCAACTATTCCCCTTAAGACCTGTGTGACCTTAGACAAGTCATCTGTCTAGCTGCTTTCTTCCTCAGGCTCACTGGTATATAATTTGTAGATTCCGTTCTCTTTTTTTGAAAATAGAGTCAACATTAGTCTTCCGTTGTGCAAAGATCCTGGATAGTAGCAATCTTGTCTACTAGTTTTTGCAGTTTTTTAGTATGAGGACAAAAATGGCTGATTATCTCAAACATTTATATTTTATCTTTCTCAATCCAGAGATCATTATTCTTGACTGAGAAAACAGAAACCACAAATGAGTCTGAGTAGTTCAGTCTTCTTCTTATCAACCCTAAGCAGTTCCCAAACCTTTGATTTTTCCCTTTCTTCCAACATACTTAAAAAACAAACCACCCACTTCCCACCTACCACCCACCCCTTTTTTATTCTCTTAGGAATTGTCATCAGCCTGAGTTCATTCTGGGCTTTTACCCTTCAGATGTTAATCTAATAATCTAATACTCCTTTGAGTCAAGAATGTATTGCTTCTGTTTTCTAAATATATCTTTTTAAAATCTGAGTTTTTTGATGAATTCTTTCTGTGTTTGTACTGATCTCTTTAGGCAACTCCCTTTTTGCTTTAGGACATAAAATTCAATTCAGTAAGTACTTATGACCCACCTACTATTGCTTGGTGCTGGGGATACAAAGACAAAAATGAAGCAATCCCTGCTGTCAGAGAGCTTACATTTTACTTTTCACTCTTGTCATGAACACAATGATGTGGGGTGTCATACAGTACATTACACCTAAGTTACTGGAAAGTGCTATGTTAAGCTCTGTCAAGGTGAGTGGGGTGATCATAGCTCCTTACTTTTGAGATTTGCACCGTAGCATGATACTATACCCACTTCAGTTTGGAAATTACATACTAAACTTACATACTAATGTTTCCTTGCTTCCATTTTTGTTTAATGGTACTCAAAAGGATACGTGTTCCATAACCAGTTGGTAAAGGTGAGACTCTGTAAGATAACAAAGACTTCCCTATTGACTTCTGAACAGTTTTTGTTGCATGAATAAGTTCTTCCTCCTTTGCACACCCTCCCCCCCCCCAAAAAAAGGTTGTGGTCAGGTATTTAAATAGAAGGATTCGTTCCCCATTCCCTCATCCTTTATGGATTATTAACTGTCAGAATCATTCTCAGACTTATTTAAGAATCCATATCATGTACATTTACTAAGCTCCCTAAGGACTTTACATGCTATTGAGATGTAAGTGGTAGATAAATTACCCATGTGTTATTATAGGTAAAGGGTAAGAGTTAGTCCCACTTTTTCAGACAAAATCCCAATTCTAAAGTATTTAGCCTACCTAATATCACTCTATTAATTTTTTTGGATTAAGTTATTCTTTTACTCTCATAAAAACAATCTTATGGTGTGCCACTGAGTAAAAGTGGTATCTACTTATGTAACATTTTAAAGCAAACAAAGACACTTTTGAATCAGTCAGCCAAGAGCTTTGAAGGATAAATTAGATTGGAAGGGAGCAGTATGAAAATTATACTTTAAGTGAATTTTAAGGTACAGTAGATTATTTTTTTGTGGCTGGAGATAATTCATACTAGAAAAGGCTACTTAAAGTGAATCTACTTCAGATGGGAACCAGTGTTCATAGTAAATAGTAAGGAAAGGGTGTGATTGAGACATTATCTTGATGAAACAAAGTTTAAAAAACAAGTTATTTTATCTTATTTAACAAAATAATCAAAACTACTTAATAATCAAAATCAAAAATTCTTAGAATGAACACAGAAGCATAGAATGAACAGATTGGAGGTTTAGAGCGTTTGTGGTTTTTTGTTTGTTTTGTTTTTTTTTTAAGGGAAAAAAAGTGTGATAAGAAATCGAGATAACCTTTATTTCACTTTTGACATAGTCGTAGAGTTGGTTGTTGTTGCAAAAATATTGTAGGACTTCATCAATCTTCTTAGGGACTACTATTAATCCTTTTATATTCAGATCATTCCTTTTTGAAGACCCACCAAAAATCAAGAGATTAACTGAGGCATGACAGTGAGCTAGAATGGGAATGTATTCTGTCCCTAAGGCAAGAGGGATGTTTAAATTGGGTCTAGTTTTATAAGTGATTCATTCATTAGTGAATGTTTTTCATGTTATGATTATTTTTGTTTCCCTTTGTAACCTCATAAGAAGATGGCTAAAGATTCAGCCTTGATATAAGAAAGACCTAGGTTCAAGTTCTGATACAGCCTGGCTGTGTGACTCTGAAGTATACCCCCTAACCTCTGGATGCCCCCAGACAACTCTTAATAACTTGTAGAACAGTTGCTGACCTTTATTTCTTGAGGGTGTTTCTTACGCCAGTGAAATCATGGGTCTGAACCAAAACAAATTGCAAACTTGTCACTTAAGGGTACTCTAATTGGGAAGACTCTCGTATTTAAAGTTTCGAATGTACTCTTTTAAAAAGAGAAATTTTAATAAAATCAAATGAATGCTTTAATAATAGTATTTGTGTAGAGCTTTAAAGTTTGCAAAGTGCTTTGCATATATTATCTCATTTGATCCTTAGAACAGTCCTGTGAGGTAGGTTCTGTAGATGAGGAAATTGAGTCAGAGAGAAGTTAAGTAGTTTCGCCAGTGTCACAACGTAGCTAGTGCTTGAGGAAGAATTTGACTTCAGTACATCTCTGTATCCACTACACTACCTCGTTGCATGTCAAATGGAGAGAAAGTTATTTTGTGTTGTTTAAAAGTTTTAAAAAAGGTCATATGCAAGATACTATATTGAAAGCTTTGAAAGTAAGACTGTTGTGTAATGTTTAATGCTGCTTCCTTGTTTCTCTTTTTATCCATTCTTGTGTTTCCAGGGAATAATGCAATCAGGAATGTCGTATTCCTTTTAGAAAGAATAATGCTATTATTTTAATATTTGCTAGGTAGATGAGGGTCAAGTTCTGGTAGTATGGATCAATAGTTTGCTTTAAAGTCAGGATAACCTGAGCTCAAGGTCTGCCTCTGACAGATAGTGACTGTATAATCCTCAGAAAGTCATTTAGCCTTTTAGCACTCTTTGTACTATTAGTTACAGAGAGAGTAGTAGTCCACATTGATAGACTAAATTCTTCACTGAGAGCTGCATAAACTGATGAAGTGTAACAACAGATTCTATCTGAAAGAAAAAGATTAGTAGGTTAGGTTGGCAGTGGATAGATTGTTTAATTGTGAGATTCTCAAGCAGACGTGGATATTTTTTAATCTTTATAAATTTTGTGGCAGTTGTTTTGCAACAGTTGTATCTCTTAAGTTTAACTCTTTTTCTTCAGTTCCTATGCAAAGGTCCAGGGATGTATGAGGTGTTAAGGGAGGACTAGCACCTCTGGTGTGAGGGCTTGCTGAGCCCTTTTCAGGGCTGCTCATCCACCTTTGGTGTCCATATGGCACTCAACTCCCACCTGTGGCTCCAAGAAGCTGTAGCATGAGCAGCAGCCACACCCTGGAAAAACAGACGGGCTAAACCAGGCTAAGGGTAACCAATGGGTCACAAACCTGTCAGTGAGTTAGGGGGATGTCTGCCTCAAGCATGTGAAGCCTTACTCTGAAAGTAATGGACTTTGAGAACAAGTTATTCCAGCAGCCATGAAGAATTGGTCAGAACTTGGTCAGACATCCAAGATGCCAAGGTCATCCACTGCATCCTGGGCATCTTGACTTTTGTCTTGCCCCACTGGACTTTGATGACTGTGGAAGAGAGAGTAAGGCTGATGACTTTGTGCAACTCTGCCTCACTTAAATCCTGTTCATGCACAAGTCAAAACATCTCCCTGCAGTGTCATTGGTTCTCTTTGAAAATGAAGGACAAGCAACAACAACAAGCAAAGGTTCTAAGTAAAAGTTAGAACAAAGGTTTTAGCTCATCTTAATTCACCTAATGGTTTGGAAAGCTCATAGTTCTAATTTCTGAATGGCTGTTGACTTCATTGCTCATTAAACTTTCATTTGTTCATTGCTTTACAGCTATTTATAACTGTTTGCTGCACTGTCTATTCCCCTAATTGCCAAAATAGGATGATCCAGGTCAAAAGAACAATAAATTGTGGCATGCTATTAAGTGAAGATGGTGGAACAGTAGAAGAGCAAATAATGGACTTGACATCCCTAGTGAATAAACACTGGGAAGTACTCTAATCCTTTCAGACCACCAAGACATTGTTTATTCTACTAGAACGAAATCAATTTAATGAATTAATACTTTTCCCAAAGAATTATACTTAATTGTGTGGAATAGTTAAATATGATCGCCTACTGGTAGTTAGAAAAGATTAGTGGAGTTAATAACATGAGGCAATGTAGAAATACCAAAACATTTCATAAATGCCAAAATTAAGTGGAAAAAACTATTGGTATAGCAGGTTGAGAGATCAGAGAACTGGAATTGATAGAAAAGGCCTCATTTAAGAGTTATACCTTGACCTGTACTTTGAAAGATGAGTTTTATGCAGAAAGGTAGAATTTCAGGCAGGGAGTGAATTGAGGGGAGAGAAAGGGATTTTTTTTTTAAGGCAGTTGGGGTGAAGTGACTTGCCCAGGGTCACACAGCTAGTAAGTGTCAAGTGTTTGGTCTGAGGCTGGATTTGAACTCAGGTCCTCCTGACTTCAGGGCCAGTGCTGTATCCACTGCACCACCTCGCTGCCCCAGAAAGGGATCTTTAACTTGGCTTTAGTAGTAAGGTAGAAGATTGACATTTCCTACCACCATCTTGCTTTGTGTGTGTGTGTGTGTGTGTGTGTGTGTGTGTGTGTGTGTGTGTGT